>NW_011371360.1:296406-511966 GCF_000150735.1 Paracoccidioides brasiliensis
CCCCCCCCCCCCCCCCCCCCCCCCCTCCCTGTTCAACTAGCTATTCAGCCCACTGAGGAATCAATCAGCAAGGAGGTCACATTCTATTCAAATTATTTGATCAACTACTTCACCTCTGTTTCTCCATTCAAGCACCTTCATGAGCAGGGCTATGGAGCTTGTGAAACTACTAGACTCAAAAGCAGCTACTCCCCCTACTAACTGAGCTACATGAGCATTCAACTTTCAAGAAGAATCTCTGGAATACTCCATGTGCTATACCTCAAGATTAAGTTCTTTGTCTAGGCTCGCAAGATAATAAGATGGTATTAGCTCTGACTACCATTCATTCTCATGACTCTTTTGTTATTTGAGAGTTGAAAATGGCCAGGCAAGACCTCTGCTCATGAAGCGGAGGCTTGAAAGATCTTTTGAAGATCTTCCAGTTAAGGAATTGCCAATTCCTATGATTATATATAGATGGTTATAATCATAATATGAATGAATGGGATTGGCCTAGCAAATCAATATAGGGAATCCTGTGAGACTCATAGAACTACATATCTCATATTATCCTGGATCTTGGATACCGCAGTTATCGATGCGTATAAGCTTCAATATCTTTACATGAAGCAGCAAGGGGTCTCAGCTTGTCAGCATATAAGGCTTCCGGGAGGAGCTCCATCAGCAACTCTTTGTCTTTGCCAGCTCAAACCATGATCTACCATCTGAGCAGCTGAATCCTTTACCGAATCACAAGCAATTTTCAAGAGCCTTGTTTGTGTACCGTGTCAGTATAAAAGACTCAATGTTGGGAGGACTTCCATACTATGAGGGGATTGGAATCCCATATTACCTAACTAAGCTGGCTACAAATTAAGGTTCAATAAATTACCAATGACCACATAATACCATATATTACCTCTTTAAACCAATAATAATCTTAGGTAAAATATACACCAATGAAACCGCGCTAATTAACATTACGGACGAGGGGATAAATAGGGCACGTGACAAAGGTTAGCTTGTTTGTTGACAGGGTTGATAAGTTACGGATACAGTTAGCCAGATTGTGAAGTGGAACTTCTTAGAAGGACCGATATCAACCTTGTTACATTGTTGGGACTCTAAGCGAGCTAGCTACTACTAATAAATACATAGGTGCACGTGACCTCGCGTAGCCGGGGAATTCCTCTAACAGAACTAAACCGGTATGACTAAGCATTAACCACATGATCTCCTCCTTAATGCAGACTTTCTCATTGATTCAAACACGACAAACATTTCAAACCTTTCAAACCTTTCAAAACTAACGACATCGTCGGATACCTTGGTGGGAGCTCTGGACTACGACCAGACAGATCCGTTCGACGCAGCCAGGAGATCTTAAACATTTACCCCCCCCCCCCCCCCCGCCCCTTTGTAACGAATTATACCTGCTCATTGCGTGCTGGCGGACCGCCCATCCCATTTTTATCTATTGAACTAGCTGTGGACAGGGAGGCGCGCAATTGAGCTCGATCGCAAGATCGGAATTCTAGTTACCCAAACGTGCGCCTTGCAAAGTACGCAGGGCTTTGAGCTCTGATGCCTTTTTAAAGAGCTTGAAGCTTGAAGCTGAAGCTCAAGGCTTGCCTTGAGAGATTTGAGAACGTGCAAATACTGTGCAATTTTCTTATTGAGGTAGAGTTATTTTACACATCTCTATTTTTTCTGTGTGTTGTTGTAGGGTGGTTAGTAGTGACTGACTGTTATATCTAGAGATAAGCACTTAGTCCTGTTCAGCTGTAGATATATATTTAATTTTCTCTCACTTCAACCTCACCCTCTCGCATCAAATTATATCACACCTGCCTTCTTCTGTTTTGCAAAAATTCATCCTCCTTTCAAAAATGACATCAACTTCTCAGCAATCATCACAACATCAATCAAATCCTGACTTCTCTCACGCCCACCTCAACCATCACCACCACTACCTGGACCCAAACAACAATAACCCAGCCCACCATGTCTCAAACAGCGCCCAACAGCAGCAGCAGCAGCAACAACAACAACAACAGCAACAACAGCAACAACAGCAACAGCAGCAGCAGCAGCACAATCTCGCCGCCGCCGCTAGTGCCGCCGCCGGCTTTGCTGCAGACAATCACCTAGCCGGCCTTGTCGAGGCAGCCACAGCCGCTGCGGGACAAGATGGCGGCTGGGCGCAGAATGACGACGGGGATTCTGGCATGATGGGCCATGGACGTGTGTTGCAGAATCACCTGGATGGGTATCCCGGTGCTGCAACCGGCTCTGGGCATGGAGTGGGCGCTGGTATGCATCTGGATGATGGGTTTGTGGGCGATCCGACTGCGAATGGACAGGTCCATTTTGGCGGGATTCCCGGAGCCGGAGCCGGTCCGGGGACACTGGATGGGAATGGCGCGCCTGCTCATAATACGAGACGGTTGCGCCATGGGAATGTGGGGAGGAGTCCGGTGCATCAGCCCACTGCGGCGACGAGAAAAAGGAAACGCGCGGGGACGATTGCTAATGTTGACCCGGCTATGACTGGTGGCGCAACGGTGCAATATGGTAATGGCACTGCTGTCGCTGCTGCTGGTGGCACTGCTGATGGTTCTGGCACGGATGGTCACGATGTCATCGTCGAGGACGGCAATGGTCTGGATATCCTGGAGCTGCCGCCGCAACACGCACTTTCTGATGCGCGAGCGGCTGGTGTGCATTCCGCAGCGGCACTATTCCGTCAACCTTCCACGACAAGTAAGAAGTATACGCGCCCGCCCATATCGAAGATGTTCTCGTCGCTGGGACTCTCGCCAGAAAATTTTCTGTATTTGCAGGCTGCGGCAAAGGCTTATATGCTTGATGAGACACATCCTGAACGGCGGGATTGTGTGGGTCAGAGGGGCAAAGGGGATACGGAGATGGTTAAGCTGCGTTTGTGGAATTGCGTGAGGGAGTTTTTGGACAAGGAGGGGAATGGGGAGAGGTTTTTTGGGGAGGGGGTTGGTATGGGTGTAGGGAGTGTTGGTGAGGGCGGTGGGATAGTGGATATGGGGGTGAGGTCGAGACCACCTCTCGTTTGGCCGAGAGATGAGCAAAGGATTATTTCATTGGTTATGCCGTTGTTGAGGAGGATGGTTACGAATGAGAGGCAGAGGCAGTATGCGATTGAGACGAGGAAAGGGGGTCCGGGCATGGGTGTAGTGGGTGAGGAGAAGAAGAAGAGGCACACTGGAGATTCGAGCATCGCGCCGGAACATGGGTTCTCGTCGCAGCAGTACCAGCATCAACATCAGCAGCATCCCCATGGTGGTTCGGAGATGGAGCTTGGGTTGATGGATCTGCTGATGGAAGGTTATCCTACGGATTGGGATTCCATCGCCCGATCATACGATAGCTATAATACGGATTATCGATTGGATAACCTGGGTTCCATATCCGGGTTGCAGCAGGCAGATTGGTGGGGACTTGTTGCCGCTGTTGATTGCCATTATCAGATTGACCATTCCGGCAATGCCTCGGAGTGTGATGAGGCATGCGAGAATTGCACTATCAATCGGATAGTTTCTTCGGATAGTGTTTCGCAGGCTGGATGGAGGGTAGGGATGGGTGGTGGCGCCGTACAGACAGAGGATTTGGCGGCGCAGAATTATTTGTGAGTTCTACTAATTTTTTTTTTGTCCCTACATTGCGTAACGATATGAGGAGTATTAATACATCAATATCTTGCTAATCCCCTTATCCCAGTGCGACGGGAATAACTCGCGATGTATCGCATATCATCCGCGATGCCCTCCTCAGCCAACATCAACATCATCAACAACCCGTGCCACATTCAACAACAACAACAACAACAACAACAACATCCACCACCACCACCTCAGCTACAGGCACAAACACCGCCACCAGCCCCCGGATTCCCTCCCACCAGATAACCATTCACGTAAACACCACAAGTCCCAGCACCAATCGAATCAAGCGCCTGATTCCCCGCCTCGATGTCTCCGCAGACCAATGTCCCGACTTAGCCAGCCTGTTGCAGAAAGTCCACCAGCATCATATGCAGTTCCAGCAACAGCATAACCATAACCACCAGCATGCAAAGCAGGATACTGCTACTATTATTGTTGGGGAACCTGCGTTGCCTGTTAAGGTATGGTTGGAGGAAGGACTGGTGGATGTACAGACGGATGCGGAGTGGATGGTTGCCTTGGCTAAAGTTAGTACGGTAGATTGGATGGATGGAGAGTTGAGGGTTCTTGTTGGGGGAGTTGGTGAAAGTGGAGGGTCAGGGTAGGAGGGGGATAGGAGGTTATCGTACATCATGAGCTGAAATGAAGTCTTATTGCACATTGCCTTTTCCGAGTTTTGCTTGTCTTTAATAGGACTAGTAATTACCAGGTCACGCAGACCGTGTTGGCTGACTTCGTTGTCAAAGAACATAAGTTTCGATTCTTGTATTATTATTATTATTATTATTTTGATTGAGAAACCAAAAATGGAACCTTTCTCTCATATCCTTCTGCTTCTCCTTTCAAGCTTGAGTTCTTCTCACGAGAGTTGTCGCATGGTGCAATGCGGGTGAGAGAAGCATACGAGAGATGAGAATAAGGGGGTGTAAGCAAACAACCCAGCATTCCCCCAACCTGGGATGAAATGAGGTGGATGGACCTATCCGGTTAGGGTGGCATTCGCAGAACTGAAGGAAGTATGTTAAATAGGGAGTTGCTTTTGATATTCTTCAGGTTTGCCTGCCAAGACATAGTTAGATAGCCTCGCCTCCAATAGAGAAGACGTGGACCCTACCCTGCTGGACTCTGATTGTATGCCTCATTATATTCATGAGTGTCTGCTATTCCAGTTCCGAGGGTGCTGTGAGAGTGGTAATAGGGTCGGGGAAGATGTGAGAAAGAGAACCTTTTCGACGACCATGAATTTCCGGTTTTTCAATGGTCCGCCAAGTGGAACATTTGACGAAGTGAATAGAACTCTTTTTCACTGTAGAGAAAATGCATCTGGGAAAGCAAGATACAGATATTCAAGGAGGAGAAAATGGGTAGGTTGTAAAAGTTTGGGGGAGGCATATGCCGTGATAAATCTGATTACCTATCTCAGACACAAAACAAGGAGGAGAGAAGTCCCGGGATAAGATGAGGAGCTCAAGAAAAGTGGTTCTATTTTCTCAAAATTCAACAGGTCCAAGCAGTTGTATTTCTTGTGCCGGTCCGTCGAGTGGAAATAGTTCGTTTCCCGATGCATGTACCCGGGTTGACAGCCAGTAACATTGCCGAATGGCTGATATGAGCGGTTGATATGAAATAAATTGCAGCACTAAAAACAGGTACGGGGACTCTGCGATGGGCTCGTTCATTTCACGAATATTCAGGAGACCTCGATATAAAACATAGGAATACAGCTGAACATGTAATATGTGGATGTCCAGGCGAACAAAAATTACTTGGTGATAATTAACATCCCGTATCTAACTCTGCATGCAGACGCCCGACTGTAGCGGGTTTCAAAACAATTTGGTCTGATTCGAGGTTGTTGAGTTCCGGGTCACAAAAGTGAGCGGGTGTCATATTCGATGAGAGCTTATTGGAAGAAACTCTGGAGTTGGAAATTTCGCAGACGCACGGTGAAGTTATCTTGCAAACCACCTGGAGAGAATTCAACTGTTGTTTCTCCTTGGTTGCCTACCATCCTTTGATCTTGCAAAGGACAACAAATGTAAAAATGCTAATCGACCAGTTGAAATGAGCTCCGTCGAGTCTTGAACATAGTCAGACTCCCTTGGAATAGGTTGGCCGCCTCGAATTCCGTGACGGACAAGCTCACCAAGGGGCTTTTGCTCTTCTCAGCTCTAACTGGATGGCAGCTGTCAGAACTTGGCGCTGCTCCATAGGAGGGAAATTAGAGCCAGAAGAATCTCACTGGACCTCGACTGCGTCCACGGAACGTTGACTTATGCGAAGCTAAGGCTCAGTGAACGTTTTTTAGCTGCGGTCGAAACGCCAGGCTCATTCCAGAGTCAAGGTCGTTTACCTGCCCGTGCCTGGAGCGAATGGATGCGTCTGATGATGGCCTTCTCCAGATTTTCCAGGGATAGAGTGTCGACTGTCCCGATTTCCGAGAGGAGGGGGGATTTGCAGCCTTGTTTGCATCAATGTTCACAGTCTCTAAAAGTTACCTCTCCGCCTCGTCTCCTCATCCCGGTCTTCATCCCGGTCAGCTCGGCTGCGGAATCGCTGGATATCTTCTTGCGGCGGATTGGGATCTAACTTTTGATATTTCTTGATTGCTGGAGGTTTATGCCCACTTCATTTATACCCCGCGTCATTGACAGCTGCCAAGCGGGGTGGAATTGTATCATTACCTTACCTGCCAGGTGACATCGGAGATCTATTTAAATTCCTGCAGAGGGGCACGGAAATATCCGCCAACATGACAAATATGGACATCTCTACAGTTGTGACTTCTATCCTGGCTGCCTTTGGCAATGGGAGGGATCTTTTCAAGAACATGCAAAAAAAGCAACAGCTGAAGCGACGAGGAACAGATAAAGCCAAACGAGATCAGAAAACCCACGGCATTCGAAATAAAAAAAGAAGAAATACAAACAATGTCGCAGTTACTGTTCGAAACGAAGATATCGATGATGTTCGCATCGAGGCATCGCTGGAACGGGGCCCCGCTGAAATCAGGGGGGAGTATGAGAAGAGCGTGCGCCAGTTGGGTGAACGATTCAGAAAAGGAGATGGTATGCACCGTAGATCCGTTCTCTGAAAATCTCAATATCTTCATCTTTTGATACTTCGGCAAAGCTGATACGCCAACATCAATCTTGACCAGAACTCGCCCAAGGATCTCTGGCGCATACGCTTTTAATACTAAATGCCGGTTTAATGAAACTCATAGCATCATGTTTATCCAACGATGCACCGGGACGCAACAGTGGAGGAGCTGTCGATCGACGTTCCCTACTTACCCTCTCTGATTCCGCTGCAGTAGATGCAATACGTGCCCTTGACGAGCTTCGACAACGCCTTTTAAATTTATCCACACCAGCACCAAATCCAGTGTTGACACCCTTGACTCAGAAGGGCAGACAACGGAGCAGATCAGTGTCCCGACAGAGATCGAATACGGTACTGGAGAAGAAACCTGGTGATAAAAATCGATCTCAAAGCGCGACAAGGTCAGGAGCAGGGGCACGAGGCCAGGAGAATATTGGTGGAACATCGCCGAAACCACCAACAAGAACGGAGACTAGCAACCAAACTTTCAGGGGCATGTGGGTTCGGTCAAAAAAAGGCTCCTCGATATCCCTAGCGACAACAGCAGTTCTAAGCCAGCACCCAGCTCAGCAAGCTCCGAAGAAGCTGACAAACATGATAAAACAATGCGAGATGGAGCATAACCAAGACCACCCGGCTTTTGTCCACCTCCAGCAGCCTGCGCAACAGCCAAATGCTGACCTAGCCTTCCCACAGTATGGAAGGTCAGAGCCCAGGGGACCAGCACCGCCCATTCGCCCAACAATGTTACACTGTAGAAGGACATTAGGATCTACTGCTTCAGGGGTGCTCCAGAAGGAGATGCAGCCACTCTCGCCGCTGGTTCCCTTATCACAGAATCTGCAGCTGCCACATGGGAGAACAGCAACCAGAGCAGGTCCAGTAGTCTCATCCTCGTCATCCATATCATCTGGAAGCACGAAACTGGGTGAAATACCGAATCGCAGGCAGCTTGCGCAGCCCACGTCTCTTTTGCAGCCACAAAATTCCCGGACGATGGGGCCAGTTGTTGAAGTTGGATATCAACGGCCTAGAGTTACGCTTACTGCCGGAGTGAATTACTGGAGGAAGTTGGCAGCCGATGCTAATGCTCGGGAAGGGAGTAATGCTCGAAGATGAAATCGAGACGATCCGCAGAGATTCATATCTTGGAAAACACGATTCTCCCCCCGTCAGGTTTCTTGATTTTCTGTTTTTTATTTTAGTTCATTTCATTTCATTTTGTTCTTCTTCCATGCTTGGTTTGATTGATTGATTGATTGATTGATTAACTTCTTAAGTTGATGTCTGCATCCTGTAAGGGAGCTCTGCAACTGATCAACTTGTCTAATTAGATACATATTAGATGAGATCTTCAGGGGCTCATCTCTTTACTTATTAACACTTTTTCATAAAGTTCTACTTATATATATTACATATCTACATTAAAAAGTAAGATTATATATTTGATAATATCTGGCCTAGAAGTTATAGAGTAGGAGAATGTGATATTGTTCAAATTTATAGATGTAGAAATATTTTTATACAATGAAGCTGATATCTAACTGTAACTAATTTAAAAAGATACAAAGTGTCTCCAAAGCGCCTTCTTGGCACCGCTGCCTCTGTTCAGAGGGTCAGTAATTCATTCTCAATTATCAGTGTTACTGGAATACACATGCAATTCTCTATACAATCACCTGTACCCTCTTGATTCTTAGTTATCTCTTATATTCATAGGCATACACTCATTTGCTTTCTTAACTAGTCAAGCTCATTCATTCAGCTTTCTCTATAGTTTCTTCTTATCAAATTACAACATACTAGAGTAGATAGTAATAAAATAGTAGTATATAATATTAATATATAAATATATATAAGTTAAACACAGTAAATATTTTACTTGAATATAGATAAAGTGAATTGGTTAATTGAAATTATAATAGAACAGATGTTATGATAGTTGAAAGATTCATCATTTTGAAAATAAAATGCAAGGTGTACATGGATTCAAAGAAAAACATCAAAGGCCAACATCAAGCTCATGATGAATATAAAAAAATAAAATAAAATAAAATAGTAAAAAGAAAATCAAAATCATCACGAATTCTCCATTCTCCATTTGCTGCCCGCTGATCCTTTCTCTTCACCGTGTAAATAAGCCCTTAAATAGCCACGCCTTCCTTCAAAGCACCCGGTCAGTCAATAAAATTTATTTCCCCTTCGTCGAAAACTGCCCAGCTCGGTTTTTCGAGATCGTCGTCGACATCGTTGACACCGTCGCCGCCGCCGCCGTCCTTCTCCTCTCCGTACTGGATCATTCTCCTTGGAACTCCCACAATTTCCATTGTCATCGGTGGTATTGGGGCTTGTTTCCGGTTTGGTAGTGTTTTTACGGGAGTTTTCCCTCATAGTTGTCATCATATAATCACTTCTGTCACATGGTATCGTTCCCGGTCTCTTCTCCTTGATTCGATGTATGGGTGACGTGCCTCGTCTAATGGTTCGCTTTCCTCTTGGAATCCTTCTCCGTCTTCTGGTTGGGACTGGCTTCGCTGCCGTTGCGTCAATGGATGGCCCATTCCATGGATTGCAAAGACAACACTGATAGGAGACTGGGAAATCTGAAGCTGTGTCATCGTATGGACAGTGTGGACTGCATTCGCAACTTTCATCCTCCACACGGACGGGCACAGAGCGGTGTCTACAGGAATATAGGACTGTGGACCAGCGGCACATCGTTCAATGGGGTTGGCCTAACGGTGTCTATCTAGCAAGGACGGTGGAAAATCGCGTTGTGTACAGTGGTGAGATGAATTTCTTCAGCTACCTTTACGTTATATGTAAGCCGGCTCAGGGTCAAATATCGCAAAAGCGGAGCTGCGGAGCTTGTTGGTGAGAATGCTTCGTAGGGAAGCGCCGTCAGGAAGATATGATCCGCAAGAAAGATGTAAATGCTGGATGAGGTCAGCTTTGTAAGTTAATGAGAATAACAAACGAAGCTTGAATGAACACGTAGAGAGCCATTTGAGGCAGTTTCAAAAAGTTTAGAGGTATCGAATAGAACAAGGAGCGTTAACCATTAGCTCTTTCAAGAGTAACAAGGACAATAAAAGGCATACCCGCCTCTAGTAATGGACAGCTCCCCACCAGAGTCATCTTAGTTAATGAGACTGCAGATGAAAATAGAAACAGATCCACAGCATAAGCAGCTTTGCGGGTGGTAGGATAGGTATTGTCACATATAAAATAGAACAAATCATGAAGTCAGCATCTCCTTTTTCTTTTTGTCCTTTAACGGGGGATACGTTTCTGACGTTTGGTCATTGTAGAATACGGCATGGGTAGATAACACAAGAATAGAGTTTGTGCTGAGACCTTGGAGAAAAGAAAGCTGTGTGACAGATCTCCTAGTTCTGATAGATAACTGTCTCATATACAGTTGAACAGTAGGTGGTATAAGAACTGGTCGAGGTTATACAAACTCATTATTGCAATACTCTGAATGCATGGAGAAGTAACCTGGAGGCAACAGAAAAACAATAGTAGATTTTTGACAATGGAGAAGCAGTGGGGGGATAGAATATATATACTGCTCATCCATTTCCCTGTTAGATAGCCATCCACACCCCTATCCACCTGGAGCACGAGGAAACCGGTTTTTCTTGGCCTGGTAACAAAGCATCAAGTTTTGAATCTTTGCATGGGTGAGGGGCATTCTTGAATGATATGTGGATGGCCTTCTTTGGCATTTTGTGAAACAGCTTCAGCTTCTCCTGAAGAAGTTCCACCCAAGAATGTTTCCCTCGTCGTGTTTGTGACTGGGATGTTAAACGAGGACTCGTTGGGAGCGCTTAATTGACTACTTAGGCGCAGCAGTTCTAGGCGCGGTAGACGGTCCCACGGTCCCAGGGCTCCAAAGGCAAAATGAGTGAGCCCGTAGGCTCCAATGTCCCTTCATCTCATTGAAACGTTATTTTGAGTCTGAGATTTTCACCCAGCAGTATAAGGTGGCGCGACTATCTGATGGTGAAATGGTCCCTACGTTGATCGATCATCGATCGATTAGACGTGATAAGGGTTCTCAAGTCCTGATGGGTGGAGCCGTTTGCCTCATGTAAAATTGATATATTGGAGCACGGTATAGGGTTAAGCGTACGCGAGGATCCAGAGAATTGGAGGAAAAGGGAAAGCATTTGAGAGAAACTTTGAAGTGACACATATGAGAGAAACGACTTAAGAATTCTACCAAACACCATCTAAATACCATTATATCTTTCAGCGTCTTCCTTCATTCCCTTCTTAACCCTTCCAGCCATCATCTGCATATAAAAAAAACATCTAGTATCAAATCTTCAACTTCTCCAGATCCCTAATATGCTCTTCAAGCCTCGCTGCCTCACTCTCCGCATCCTTCAATTTCTTCTCCTCCAACTCCCTAACTTCCGGCTTAACTTTCTCCTTCCATCCTGCTGAACCCATAATCCCCAACTGCCGCTTAACAACCTCCTGCGCCTTGGCAAGATTCACTTTGGCCTTCTCTTCCTGCTCCAGGCGCACCTCGTCGGACACCGGGAGGTAGACGGCGGCCTGCGCGCTCACCACAGAGAGCACGCAGCCAGGAGGGGAAGTCTTATTCTCCGGATCAAGAACAGTGATGTCTCCAACGTATTTACCGCCCAAGGATTTGATGAGATGAACTTCATCCGAGACGGTCCTAAAACTTGTCGAGTCATAGGTCTGGATCTTGATGTCGCTCTTAGTCTTGATTTCGTACTCGGAAAAGATACTGCGTATGGTCTTGGATGTGGCCAGGATAAGTTCATAGGCAGTTTCGGCTGCTACGTCATCGAATGCTTGGTTATATTCGGGGTACGCTGCTTTCATGATTGACGGTGTCTTGTCACCGGGGCGGCGAGGCAGGCGCTGCCAGAGCTCCTCGGTGATGAAGGGCATGGTGGGATGTATCAAGGTCAATGCGCCCTCAAGAGCAGTGTACAGAGTCTCCTTAGCCGATTGTTGGACTTCAGCAGGGACATCAGGCTGGAGAAGGGATTTAGAGTTCTCGATGAAGACGTCGCAGAGCTGGCTGTACCAGTATTGGTATAGGGTTGATGCCGCGACAGAGAAATCCCGGTTTTCTAGACTCTCGTTGGCAATTTTTGCGGCTTTATTGAATTTGTGCAAGATCCAACGTTCTGAAAGAGACTCTTTACCCGTCTTGGTGGGGCTGGCTTGGGGTTTGAAATCATCTCCAAGTTTGCCGAGGACGTATCTTGTTGCTTGGTAGATCTTGTTGCAGAATCTACGGTAGCCGTGGATTACCTGGATATCAAAATTGATATCGCCACCTTAGGAATAAAGAAAACGTTAGGTCATTCATTTAACTCTTCACGTGTAGAAACTCAACTTACCACCGGTTGTATAGGTGACAAGAGCAAACCGCAGAGCATCAGTGCCACATTCTGGAATTCCCTTGGGGAATGCCTTTTTCTGGTATTTAGTGGCTATGGTAATCTCTTTCTCGGCCAGATTGCCGTGCTTCAGTTTCTCATGCAGGTCCTGCAATTTAATACCCTCGATAACATCGATGGGGTTAATCACGTTTCCCAGTGACTTCGACATTTTTCTCCCTTCAGAGTCTCGAATTAAAGAGTGGCAGTAAACTTCGGTGAAGGGGACCTTGCCCGTCATTTTGATTCCAAGCATAATCATCCTGGCGACCCAGAAGAAGAGAATATCCCAACCAGTCTCCAACACGGAGGTCGGGTAGAGCTTTTCAAAGTCGGGGGTGTTCTTCGGCCAACCCAAAGTGGAAAATGGCCAAAGCCCAGAGGAGAACCACGTATCTAGCACATCAGGGTCTCTCTTAAGAGTGAACTTCTTCCCAGGGAATTTCGCTTCCGCTTTCTTTTGAGCTTCAGCTTCAGTGCGACCAACCACCCAAAGATTGCCATCACTGTCATCACCGTGCTCTCCTTCGATCTGAACGAAGTAAGCGGGAGCTTGGTGACCCCACCAGAGCTGCCGGGACAGACACCAGTCATTAATATTGTTCATCCAGCGGAAGTAACTCTTCTCAGCAGTCTCAGGGCGGATTATTATTTCACCGTTCTCGACAGCTTTAATTGCTGGCTCAGCTAGGCCCTTCATGCTCATCCACCATTGCGGCTTCAAAATCGGCTCAATAACATCGTTCGATTTGGTGCAAACGGGCACCTTCATTGGATTGTTCTCCCATTTGACGTATAGACCCTTCTCCTTCAATGCTTCAATGACTTGGTATCGTGCGTCAAACCGCTTCACGCCTGCAAAGGGACCAGCATTGGCATTGAAAGTACCATCATCATTCATAATAGAAATGAATTCCAGGTTGTTATCTTTTCCGCGGATGAAATCGTTGAAGTCATGTGCCGGTGTAATTTTGACAGCGCCAGTACCGAATTCAGGATCAACTTTGGTATCAGCAAAAATTGGGAGCAATCTATCCATGAATGGATGTCTAGCAAATTTGCCGATGTATTTCTGATATCGTTTGTCATCGGGATGGACTGCAATACCAGTATCACCAAGCATGGTCTCAGGTCGTGTGGTTGCAACTTGGATGGATTCATCCGTGCCATCAATCGGATACAAGAAATGGGTCAAGACGCCAAACTCGACCTTCCTCTGGTATCCTGGCACTTCAAGTAGTGTTCGGCCTTCGAGGTCCTTATTTTCAACCTCAAGGTTTGACAGCGAGGTATTCAAAGCCACGCACCAGTTGACGAGACGGTTTTCGCGGTATATGATCCCCTCTTCATGGAGTCGAACGAACGTTTCCGTCACCGCAGCCGAAAGGTTCTCATCCATTGTGAAGGCTTCTCTAGTCCAATCAAAAGAACCCCCCAACCTCTTCAAGGTGGTGGTAATGCTATCATGGTATTTATGCGTCCAGTCCCAGATCATATTCGTCATAACCTCTCTACCAACATCATGGCGAGACTTCCCTTCAGTCTTCCACAGAATCTTTTCCACGACACTTTGTGTCGATATCCCTGCATGATCGTAGCCTGGAAGCCATAATACTGTTTTCCCTTTCATTCTTTGCCAGCGGATCATGGTATCTTGAAGTGCATTGGTCAAACCGTGGCCCATATGTAGGTCCCCCGTAACATTGGGAGGCGGAATGGGAATGACGAATTTCCCCTTTTCCTTGACATTCCCATCTGGTTCAAACTCAGGTTTGAAGAACCCCTGCTTCTCCCACCATTCATATTTCCCAGCCTCAATGGTTGGAGGATCATAGGCGTCAGCATTTTTTTCCTTCTCGACTTTGGGGACTTTCTTTTCGGAATTTTTGGGCGCAGCAGGAGCAGCAGCAGATCCGCTTTTAGCCTTCTTTTCGGCGAATTTCTTCATTTTGTCTGCCTTCTTCCGCTCCTTCTCATCTGCATATCAAAAATATAAGTTAGCCAATATCTCCCCTCGACAATCAATAATGGGAGATACCCGTAACAGATCAATGATTCCAACCAGTTGTCGCGAGTTGTATGCCCGAGACAATTCGTTCTAATATTAAAAGGAAGACTTACAATCTCTCTCTGATTTCTCCTTTTGCCCCTGCTGAGCCCCAATCGCAACATTAACAGCCTCATTTTCCGTTGGAAGGGTTGTGATTGTTGCTTGCTCCGGAGCTAAACGCAACCAAATTTCAGATAATCAGTATTGCGAAATCAGGACGAAGAAGGACAACACCGTTTTGTATTGCGCACATACCAGGAGGCTGCTGTGCCTTATTGGATGCCATACTAAATGATATTGATCTTGGTCTTGTTGGAGCAATTACCCATCGCGCAGAGCGCGTAGTAACTAATCGTCGGAGTAGTATGTTGGAGCTGCAGGAGGGGAAGATCGGGAAGAACTGAGGGTGATGCACAATTCGGCTATTTGAAGAGAGGAATAAAATTTTTTGTGATAGAGTGGTGATTAATAACAACAGTCAGCGTGAAGGTGGAGGGATATTGGGGGATATATATGCTAACTTATGCAGAAAGTTTTCGGATCTTCGAGATCGAATTCCTTTTCGGGTTCGTGGTGAGTCAAACTCTATGTCACGTGTTACTATCACGGGGCGGGGAGCTTCGACTGGTTGCATTGATAGAGTTGAATTGAACAACTAACACCCATTATTTGGGGGGGGGGGGGGGGGGGTTACAGGTGTAAGTAGGTTTATTGCTTCTTTAGCTACACATGGTACATTGAAATTAGAAGAAAAGGTAAGGAGAAAAAGGGAAAAAAGACATTTCAAAAACCCTGCGCTATACCTGACTTTAAAAAAGGAGAGCGACATAAATGAAGAAAATGCAGAAATAAGAGGTTTCATAAGCAATTCTTCGTTATGTATGTGTTGAAAGGCCATGCAAGGAAAAGTTCATAAGTAACGTTGCGAGGCGCCATGAACCCGTCCTTCATTATCCGTTTCCATGCTGAGGATTGAGCCGTAGGGAGAAATAGAACTGGGATCGGTGTAGGAAATGTTAAAAAGGAGTAACCTGGAGAGGTGATGCATAATCAAGCATGCGGGACATTGGATAGGAAGATGAGATGGGTCAAGAGTGAGAAGCTGTTCCGCTGTTCTGGAGTGATTGGGCAGCAGCAGCGCGAACAGGAGCGAAATAGGGATGAGCCATTGCTTCTTGGGCGGTAAGGCGGTCCTGGGAGGCAAAATTAGCTAACAGTAAAATTGAGGAGACTTAAAACATATATAAAACGGAAAACATTAGCGTACTGCATGGTCATATCTGAGCAATTTATCTAAGAAATCTATGGCCTCGTTGCTGACGAATCTTTGGTTTTCGGCGTTGATAAACGAATGCCAGCTTTTCTTGGAGAAGTTTGAAAGGATTTCGTCGTACTGCGGGTCCAGCTCTATATCGTATTTCTCGAGGTATTCATATAGCTCATCGGTACCCAACACCTTGGCGATTTTAACCAGTTGGTCCGAGTTGCTGTTTCCATGGAAAAATGGCTCTTTTCGAAATATCATCGACGCAAACATGGCCCCTAATGACCACATGTCAAGAGAATAGTCGTATTCCTGGAAGTCTACGAGGAGTTCTGGTCCCTTGAAGTACCGCGACGCGACACGGACATTGTACTCCATTCCCTGGTGATAGAATTCGGCCAAACCCCAATCAATGAGTCGCAGCTGCAGGTGAAAAGGAAAACGGTCAGCATATAGTTTCATAGGTTTTTTTTTTTTTTTTTTTTTTTTTTTGGGGGGGGGGGGGGGGTAGCAGGGACAAGTTGTACTTTTCGTCGTTCATGATCTATCATGACATTGTGGGGTTTCACATCGCGATGCATTATTCCTTTGCTGTGGCAGAAGTCCAAGGCCTTCAGAAGCTCGAAAATGTAGTATCTTACATCGTAGTCGACAAATCGAGGGTATAGTGTTCGGAAGTCGGTGTTATTTACGTATTCGAAAACCAAGCTGGGGGTTTTGCTCTGACTGTCGCGGACGACATCCAACAGAGCAACCACATTGGGACCGCCGGAGAGATTTTGTAAGATCTTGATCTCTCTTTTGATTTTCTTCTTCTTTACTGGCTTCAACACCTTGATAACACATTTCTGGTAGTTGACCACATTTATCCCTTCGAAAACCTCCGAATATTTCCCCCGCCCTGTTCAGTGAAGCAACTCAAGAAGCATTAGCCATTTACTATCTTTTCGTTTGTTTCAAAATCTAAATACCCTCAAATGCGACTTCTCTTCGACTCTGTTCGAGGGGAAATGTTTGCGTGTCATCCGGCTGGGCTTGAACACATACCGATTTTCCTCACAACCTCGTAGTTCTCCAACACGCCCCAGGATATGTTGACACTGTCATAATCCCAATATGACTTGGGCATCTGCTGATTGACATCCGCATACACTCGCGCCATGATGTCGGGTGGCCGATATCTGGCTTCTCCCAAAGAACGCGGCCCACAGATGGATTTTTTTGCGAAGCGGGAAGGAAAGTGAAACAAAACAAAAGGGATGAAGGGTACGAATGCAAAGGCAGCGAACGCGCCGTCGCCCGATGCCGTAGCTGAGGAAGAGCCAAGCGTCAAGCAGGAGGGTGGTATGGTTGATATACTTCACGGGAGGCAACAAGAAGTGGTTGTTCGCACTGAATGTGATATACAAAACTAAATCTAATCAGGTGCGACAAATCACTCCGTCTCTAAGTTCGCAAGTCACATGTTTTGGGCATGGAAAAAACCCCGCGAAAAAAGGCTAATGCAACGACCCAGATAACTAACTAGCACTAAAATGGACTAGCATCATTTTTCGGATCAAACATCATCCGTCAGGAACGATTATGTAATGTTTTTTTTTGGGTAAAGCCGATTGGGCCAGAAAGTTTTGATAAATTAATCCAAGATTTTTTTTTCTTTTTTTCTTTTTTTGAAGCTCTCAAGTTAACTACCTAACTAACCAGCCAAACTAGTTAATGACATTTATTTTGTCCTCGATGTCAAGACTGAAGTTGATGGTATTTTAAATATATAACTAATCCATGCCATGTCCAATAATCCATGAATACATTGATTGCAATAGCAAGGAATTCTGAATGGTGGGCTGGATGGCCCCAGCACTGCCATCATGTTCTACGATCTTAATGTCCCGTACACGCCCAACGACCCTGAAATCGCCAACACCCTCGCCTTTCTCTCCGAACGTAAGTCAACCATAGGAGTCTCTCTCCCTCTGAATGTATATTCCATGCTCACTCCCTGCTCACTCCCTGCTCTACAGTTGGCTACGCAACCATAGCTCTCTCCCAATCCATATCTGGAAAGCTCCCATCTGACCTCTCCCCACCCGCCCCACCGCCAAATCTACCCAAATCCCTCACGCTCCTATCCCGCATCACCATCACCGTCTCCGACCCCTCCCAGAACCAGCGCCTCACCCCGCTCTCACAACTCTACTCCCTCATCGCCCTACGGCCCCTTAACGAAAAATGCCTCTCCCTCGCCTGCAATAGTCTGGACTGCGATATAATCTCCCTCGACCTCTCCTCCCGGCTCCCTTTCCACTTCAAATTCAAAACTCTCTCCGCCGCCATCGTCCGCGGCGTGCGCTTTGAAATCTGCTACGGCCCCGGCGTAACTGGTAGCGGCGCTGAAGCGCGCAGGAATCTCATCGGGAATGCCGCTTCGCTGATTCGCGCGACACGGGGGCGGGGGATTATTATATCGAGCGAGGCGAGGAGGGCGTTAGGGGTACGGGCGCCGTTTGATGTGGTTAATTTGGCGTGTGTGTGGGGATTGACACAGGAGCGGGGGAAAGAGGCGCTGTGCGATGAAGCGCGGAAGGTCGTGGCGTTGGCAGGAATTAAGAGGAGGAGTTGGAGGGGGATTGTGGATGTGGTTTATGGTGGGGAGCGGCAGAAGGAGAAGGAAAGGGATGGTGTTAAGAATAAGGATAAGAGTAAGTGCAAGAGGGATGAGGGGACAAAGAATACGAATGGGGTGAAAAGGAAGGCTGATACAGAGACGGACTCGAATGCTGAGCTCCAAGCACCATTATCGAAACGGGAGATGAAACGGAGGGCTAAGAGGGCGAAGCTTCAGGGGTCGGGAGTTGATACTTCGACCGCTTCGCCCATTGCTGGGGGAAATAAATCATGATTCGTGCGTGCTACTTTGGTTTCCCCCTCTTTTTAACTTCATGACATTGGACGTCAATTATGTGAAAAGAATATTGCGCGGTAAATATGGGATATACATATGCGCTACAGTAAACTTTCCCAAAAGGGATATACCCTCATGTACTGTTAACTCCGCCTATGGTACCTTCAATGGAAAGAAAACCTGAAATAGAATAACGGGATCGAGAAAGAAAAAGGATATGGACAAGCGCTATACGCAATTGGGGAATAATTATAATGTACCAGGAAAAATAAGTACTCTCAATTCCGAAGATTATGGGGTAAGTCAACGCAGCGACAGCGAAAACAGCAAAAGCAAAACAAGGCACAAGGCCTGCTTGATCCTCTTTAAAAAGCGCAGTGATGAGCGTAAAACATAAAATGTCTTTGGCATACAGTAAATAACCTCCCGAAAGCCGTATTTCCCATGCTACGCTCCAAGTCTCAAAGTCAGAGCGCTATAAAGTGCCATGGTGCCAACATCAATAGGCACATCTACAGCCGGATCTGGAGCAGGCGTTTCCTCTGGTGGTTCTGGCGTTGCAGGTTGGGCTGAATCAGCGTCTGTTTCTGCCGCTTCTGGTGTGGTAGCGGTAGCACTGTCATTCGCATTCTCTGCTAGTTCCTGGGTAAAGTCTGCGTCAGTTACCGTTGGTGGAACTTCCGTTGTTGCCGTCGCCTCTGTTGTCGCTGGCTGTGTAACGTCCACCTCTGCGGCCGGTGGTTGCATAGCCTCTGCACTTGTCATCGCTGTTTCTGTCGGTACGGCAGTGGGAGGTTGGTTGGGTGTTGCAAAATCACCTTCGCTGGGTGTTGCATCGCCTTCAGGAGCCACAGGTAAACCAGTGGTGACAACTACAACATCCTCAGATGGTTCCGGGAGAACTACTGGTGGCAAACCAGGAGCTTCAATGCTGGAAGTTTGAACTTCTGACTCGGAAGACAAAAATGACTGAACCGGAACGAGTGTGGCAAAAGCTTGAACGTCTGAAAGGGTAGGTGAGACGGCACTGTCGGTTACCACACCAATCTCAGGGGGGAATGATGACCCGGCGGTAGTCGTGTTCAAAATTGAAGATGCTGGAAACGCTGGAGAAGCAACCGTGGCCAAGGTTGTTGGCGACGTCTCACTTCCAAAAAGCATTGACGCTGCCAAATTCACAGCAGGAGTGTTGAAAAAATGAAAAGGACAGAGACATTGGCAATCACAGGCATCGGGGGCAAGGCCTGGTTGTTGGAGGTGAGTATTTGGGACGGCATATGGCCCATTTTGAGTGGGAGGTTTCGACGAAACCTGGGGTGTCAAAACGGCCGAAGATCCTGCCTCAAATTGAAACGGTATGGGCGATGGAGTGTGTCCGACAGGTTCAACTGGAATTGAAATGCCTGCCACGCCCTGATATTCGATGGGTGCTGGAACTTGTGCTTGTGTTTGGGGTGTTGCCGGAACGGGTTTCGGCGCATGTGCTTGCGCTTCTGATCCGTCTCCTGAGTTTATAATATTGACTACAATTCCCCCTTCGTCAAATACTACGCCGTCTACGCCGTTGTGAGACGGAGGAGCAGCACCTCCAACGGAAACAGATATGTGGTCCTATGATGATGAGCCTCTTAACACTTCATTTGGGGTGCTTGACAACATACATTAGGCAACCTTGCATTAATTTGGATGTCTGGTTCAAAATCTTCCCCCTATAGCGTATTTAGCATGAGGACGGAGACGATTGATATTTTGGCTTAAGACCCTACCTTATGGGAAAACTTCTGGAACTCTTTGAGGCCTATTATTCTCGCGTGGGTTCTGTGCTATAGACTCGATCAGTCTCATCACAATAGTCAATGCCATCTCGTAGAGCATACTCCCGATATTCCAAGCTGAACAAGCACAAGGCAAGCCACGGAAATGTGCCTTATCATTTCTTTTCACTGGCAGTGGAGAACTTCGTGGTCTCGAAGATATGATCTCGCAGTTCCACCCACCGTATGCTGGAACTTGTATACAAATCCGAACGACACCAATTACGGTCCAAACAGTTAAGAGTACTGAGCAAAAAGAACTGCCGGTCTCATTTGGAGTTCAAAAGAATGTTGATGATCGGGTTTGTGATGTAAAGAGCGACAAATCTAGCAGCAATAACGGGAAGTAGAGGGATGCCCAGGGGAAAAGCACCTTCGAGGGAAAAGTTATACACTCTTTGATCAATATAAGAACCATAGATAGAGAAATTAATTCCCTTTGCATGGGAAAAGAAGGGACTTAGCCGACTCTCCGTCCATTCCAAAGGTTCTTTTTAATGGGCCATAGTTCCCAATTAAAATGACACACGATGGCGTTGGGAAATTGACCGATGGTCATACATCTACGGTATCATGATGGTTGGCCTTTCATGCATCCGTATGTGAATGAAGGCCTTCGCCTGGAAATCGGGTGTGCCATCGCTGAAAATGTGCGTCAGGCGCCTTGGAGCTGTTAAGGGCTCAAACATGGGCTGTCTCAACTTAAACTTCATCAGCGCGGGAGATGCCTATGCATCCTCAATGTGATCCAGCTAGTTTTCCTCAACATAATTTCACGTCTGAAATGTACCATTCATGGTCTCCTTAAGGCATGAGCCTCCGCCTGTAAGATATATTCAGTCGCTCAGCCAATGGAAAGTTAATGGTCTTGTAGGGCCAAGATAGTTGGTGAGTCGTTGAACTGAATATCAAACCCGGGGTTGTCTGATGCCGTTGAACTTCCCGTGTCCGAGGTTTAGTTAATATAAATAGCCGAATGCGCGGGACAACAGCTACACTGGTTCGATAATTGCCTCTCATACGAATGACTGGGAATGAATGTTTATCACAATCAATGAACTCTTGCTCCATTGAAATCCAGCATTATCTATTACATATTCTAGTTGTTCTCTTTGGAATATGTCGTTGCCATGGCAAGACACCACTCAATAGTTATAATTTACCTGGTGTAGTTAGTTACTCCGTAACTAATGAACATCGATTTTAGGGATCTTTTAATTAACAGCCGCTAGAGAGTCGTCATAATGGGTGCCGTTTACCGAACCACAAAACCTGTCCATTTTATCCAAACTTGATTCCTTTCGCTTTACGAGGAAAACGAAAGCATAGTCAATGATTTATAGCGTAATAAGTAGTAAATGGCAATGGCGGTGGAGTGAAACCGCAGTTATTTTCTTGTCAGTGGAAACCTCTTGGATTGCCGTATCCCGACCAACGCGGGACCGTCTATTAATCCGCTGTTTGACAAGCGGGCAGCATCCTAGAGGAACAAGGGTTTCATGCAGTATTCCGCCTCCATTCGAGAAGAGAGGGCGGCAAACCAAAGGAGAATCCATTCACGCAACCTTATTTGATTTTTCAGCCCAGATTAACTCCTTGAATATGATTTAAACGGGAGAAACTGTACCCAGGTCCATGGATTTCGGAGATGTGGACCAGCCAATCCGATGAAACCAGTCTGGTCTGCTGTGCCGTTGCGGCCGTTTTGCCCGGGGCACCTAAAACTCTGGAACCATGAATAACTACTGTGCCAGGGGAAGTGGATCCGGATACCGTTTTCTCCGCATTTCGGAGGTTTTTCCACCCCCCAAATGTGAGAAAGCTTCACTGTCAAGACCTACAATATTCAAGATGAAGCAAATCCTCTGAAAGAAATGGTAATGAAAATCGAGATGTGCTCAGGTCCGATCCAGTGGAGACATGTCGTGCATCAGAGTAACTAACCTTCCCAATTTGCGGGGTGCCATATGCTTCTTGTAGGGCCCGATTTGTTCCTATGCCGTAGCTGTGATCCCCCTACAGGTTAGTTACCTTGTAAATGTCCTGGCGTTATGAAGGCTTACGAGTTGTAGCCATTTATTTATATGGAAAACACGAGAGTCTTCGCTATTTTATCGTACTTTGGGGTTGCTCAGTTGAAGTTTGCATTGTTTGCAGCTCCCCCAGCTCCTAGATTAAAAAAATCATCTTTTAAACCTCAGAGCCACTCACAGAGAAACGTCAGGCCTTCACAAAGAATTGGGGGCGCGTTTATCTGCACATATATGCAGATATATATGTCTATATGCTCTAATTTTCACAATGCTCAGAGAAGTGTATGTTCCCAATCGCTTTCAGCGGGTTTTCTCTTCTCAAACTTTACACTGATTTTCTTTCCTGACCGAAATACTCCGTGCATAAGAAGGAATGCATGCTAGGAGGAAAAAGAGACAAGCAACGCTAACAACGCAATCAATATAGAAAACCAAAAACCGCGCGTACCGCCCGCATCCTCAAGGCGCGGGAACCGCAACTTATCGAACCTGTCAAGCGCATCCTCCTCCTCCATGGCCCCAAATGCCCCCAACCCTTACACAACGTCCTCAAAACATTCCACGCCCTCACAAAGCCACACTCAGTCCTCTTTCATAAGAAAAACGAAAATATCCACCCGTTTGAGAGCACGGAGAACATTGAATTTCTCGCCGTGAAAAATGAATGCGGCATCGTGGTCTTCGGCAGCAGTAATAAGAAGCGGCCAAATTGCGTGACGTTACTGCGCATCTATAACTCCAAGCTGCTAGATATGTGCGAGATGCTGTTGTTGAGCGAGCAGGTTGACCAGGGGAAGGAAGCGGAGAAGGAAGAGATGAAAAAAATGAAGTTGGATATCGGCGTCGAGATGAAACCAATGATGTTGTTTGCGGGAAGTGCCTGGGAGGATGCGACGTCGTCTGTATATGGGATGTTGAAGAGTATGTTTTTGGACATGTTCAAAGGGGAGGAGACGGATAAAATAGATGTGGAGGGTTTGCAATATCTGCTTATGGTTGCGGCGGAGGAGCCGGTGGAAGGCTTGGCAGCCATTATTCATTTGAGGTGGTATAAGATTCGGACGAAGAAGAGTGGGCAAAAACTTCCCCGTGTGGAGCTAGATGAGATTGGACCTAAGTTTGATTTTAGAGTTGGGAGGGTACAGGAGGCGGATGAAACTGTCATGAAGGAGGCTATGAAACAGGGCAAGGCACCGAATGAGGAGGGGAAGATGAAGAAGAATATTGGTATGGATGCCATTGGTGATAAAATTGGGCGGGTTCATCTTGGCCGCCAGGATCTGAGTGGGCTACAGACCAGAAAGATGAAGGGGCTGAAGCGGAGGGCTGGGGTTGAAGATGGTGATGGCGGCGATGTAGATATGATGGATGTCGGTGAGATAGCTGAAGGCGGTAATACGAAAAAGACAAAATTGGGCTGAGGTAGTGATGGTCTTGGTTTTGGCTGTTATTCCTTCTCATTCTGCGTTAGCATGGCGTTCTTTATTTGGGTTTGGCTGGTTTAAAATGGGACTTGTGTGCGAGAAACCCTATCGCTTGTGAAGGACATCATATAAGAGTTTCATTGTGTAATGAGGGAATCAAAAGCATATATATATACAGAACCCACTTCAGTGCGCCAACTTCGCACAGATGTCTATATGAATAATACAAAAAAACGCCACTCAAAATACATGCTTGGTCAGTAAGCTGGAAATATGGCGTCACAAAATATCTCTATTTATGGTCTGTCCGCTAGTTTCTCGATCAGCCCACTGATTGAGATGCTGCCAGTGGGAAACTTGGAAGAGCTGGGGCAACGGCCGGTATTAGTGCAGCAGCGGAGATGTCCCCATTAAGCAAGACGTCGAGACTTTCCTCCTCGTCCCGCTCGTCATCTGACAGTTCTTGAGATCGCCGTCCGGCGCTCACACCTCTTCTGGCTTTCTTCGCAGATGCAGACTTCTTGGTAGCGGCTTGGTGAGACTCGCGCTTGGCTTAGGCATCAATAACCACGCATATATGACCTTGGGTTTGTCCAAAAGCTTTGCTGCAGCTGGATCACTCTGAATGCGCAGCTTGTCAGGATCCGACAGCGATGGAAGGTTGTCCTTCTCAAGAGACCTGTTCCCCCGCTGGACGATGGTACGGATGTACCCCATATCTTTCAAGCACAGTGAAATTGACCGGAAACTGCATTTCGCATTAAAGGTCTTCTGTATATGGTATTGCATATCTTGAAGACTGGAAAGGGGTCGAGAATTGACGTATTCACGAAGGCCCTGGAGAAATACTCGTCATTGTTTAGTTTTCCATTGCGAAACGGGAAACTGACGGGGCCTGTCGTCATACCTCCTGAATCTCAGTTGTGATAGCCTTTGGCCTCCCCATCTGCTTCATCCTCGGGGGATGAGTCGTTCCCCATGTTCTCAGGCAGAGAGAAATCCCCCGCAGTCGTCGTTCTGATACTCCGTGAGTGGCAGCGATCTTTGGATATGGCTCTTGACGAAACAAAGCTGCAGTCACGGCCAGTTTTTGGTCCTGAGTAAGCCGTTTAGGCATATTAATCAGCAATCAGCAATCATGTCAATCTCCTGTCAGAAAGTCCAAGCCCAAGCAACCCCAAGAGAAAGTTGTCATATATCTTCCAGTCTGATCCTGGTAGTTAACTCTTCGGAGTCGCGACTCGCTGTTGAATCTGGATTAGTGAGTTTGTGGAGTGCTCGGCACAAACAAGCGCGCGGCAAAGGAAGTCACATGAGGTTGGGTGACATCAAGTGCGCGCTTGTCGGCAAGAACCTTCACATGCCGAGGGACTACAAAAAAACAAGTGCGGGCGGAGAAACTGCCACAATATTGTTTCATGATTGTTTTTATATTGGCTCCCAAACACCGGTCACCTCACGACAGTGTATATTTACGCTTTTCGCGATTCCTCCAACAGAGCATTTCTACATTAACAGCCACCTAATGAGAGGAACTCGGACTTATATTTCGTTACCCTTTTGCCCGACCGGGGTGCCAATTGCGGGTTTAGAGGATTGACGAGGTTAAAAAGCCATGGATTCCCTTATAGTATGCGGTCACCTCCCCAGGTGTAACCATGAGGACCTCGCGTTAACATGCAGTTGCAGGAAAAGCTAAATAAAATTGCCATGGACCCTGACCTTGCTCCATTTCTCGCGGTTCTTAAAGGAGCTCGCAATGGGGCTGTCTACGGCGCGAAAATTCGATTCCCCCATGCTTTGGTGTAAGTCCAGCCAATTTAATTTGTTACTCAGCGTATGCATTTCTTTTATGAATGTCAACTCACCCTGTCGTATATTTATTAGGATGATATTTATTTTCCGGTCTGGAAGGTAATCGCTCACATGAGTCTCCTCTCAGTCTCATCCCGTTTCATTATCCAGCCGTTTACTCAAATCGTAACGCAATGCACAGTTTACGTCATAAAGCATGGCTCGTTTTCAAAGCGACAAGACAACACGCACGGAACCTCTCATTGTTCGCCGTCGTATACAAATCTACCATGCTTGCCCTTAAATATATAGGTCCAAATGGGTGGGGTAAGGAGGGGCCATACGATACTTTCATATCCGGGCTCCTAGGAGGATACCTCGTTTTTGGCAAGTCACCAGGTAGCATTAGCCAACAGGTCAGTATCTGAACTAACAAAATAAAAATAAAATAAAAAGCAAAAAAGAAAAGAAAAGAAAAAGAGTTCATATAAGAGTCTTAAGGGGCTAAAACCTAATATACGTTAATTTAGATCGTTATATACGTATTTGCACGTGTGATTCTTGCAGTCGCAAAGCTCTCAGTTGAGCCTGGGACACATGCGCTGTCCCATCTAATCACACCCGAAGCCAGAAGCGCAATCTATGCAAATGCCTGGCCGGCCTTTGCCAGTCTCAGTTGGGCCTGTGTCATGTACCTTTTCCGCTGGCACCCAGCTGCCATTCAATCAAGCTTGCGAAGCAGCATGACTTACATGTATGTCAAAGGATCCCGAGGCATCTGCACCGATTTGCCATTATGATTCCGATATTAGATTGATGCGAACAATTCGCTGACTTGTACGAAATTAGTTATTCGGACTCCGACCACTGGGATTCTCTGCGAACTTTATTAATTCACAACAAATAAGTCACTATAGAATATGCAGTTCCGTAACAGTGCACATAGAGGGCTTTTGTCATACGCCCCATGTGTTATTTATCCGAGAGACGCGAGCTAATACCGCCACATTTGCCAAGTATCCCGTTCGTCGTTCACCATATTTCCCATATTGATGGACAACCTAACCGATTTCGGCTGCTGAATGATAATCGCATCTTTATTATAAACTTCCGGACTTCTGGAGGTGGGGCAGTTGGAGCTGTGGAAACATATATCCCTTTTGCGTGACTTGATGTTAAATTTTTTTTTTCTTTCTTATCATATCTATTCACGAGTTTTTGCTATTTCTCCCTTCCATCTTGGGAACCTGCTGGCTATTGTATGATATACTTCATTTTGTCATGGATTAGAATGAAGTCCTGTATTGGTGATATATGTGATTACATATGAAGAGATATATATAGTTAATTAAAGATTTTCATCGCTTGAACTTTCCCTGTCCCGAAGTTTTTCGGGATCTGCATGGAAGATGAGCTAGTCTCCTCTGTGGAAGTACTGTAATCTTGCAGAATTGCTCTCTGCCATAGTCCGTCCTGTCATGTCACATATAGTTAAAGCCGATGTTATGCATTCCGATCGGTCCAGACTTCCCAGGTCCTACGGCGATAATTTACCCGGTTCCATGTCAGGGATGAGCCGCTGTCCGAAGTCAAAATACGAGCAGCGTAATGTCTATTTGCCCGGACTTTGGTTTTGGACAACCTATCGATGACCAGAGAACAGGCTAGTCAGTGAAGTTATGGGGAGAGATGTGCACGTCATGCAAGTGCCCCGCTTCTGGCTTCCAACGATGGAACAGTTTGAACAGTGTCAACAGCGTGAGTTTGAAAAATAACCCAGCTCGTTTGCCTCCTTTAGATCAAAAGGCTGGAAGGGTCTCAAAATAAATATATATAGATGCCCAAATATACAAGCATTTCTATTATATTCTTTTAACTGTTTTGAATGCCTCTGTGAGCTCTTCACTTGCCTTCCCTTACCCCACCTTACCCCCAGCATCCATCACTCCCTAGATACACAATCAAAGGCATACTAACACCAACCAAACAGTCCTGTCGAAAAAAATAAAATAAAATAAAAATAAAACGTCAAATATGAAGGGAATCATTTCCGAGAAGGTTGGCGAGCCTTTTAAAATCGTTGATAATCTCGAGGTCCCTGAGCCATCATCGGACCAGATCTTGGTCAAGTCGATTTACATGGCTATTAATCCAGTGTTAGTATATAATACATGGTGTTCATTTTATTTCATTATGTCCCTCAAAGTTGAATTGAGTTTTTTTTGGATTATTTTTTCCTTTATTTTTATTTTATTATTTCTTTCTTTGTTTTTGGTAATAAGCCGTCTGGATGGACGATGCACATGTACTGCATACATATACCTGCAGTTCCAGAGGAGCAAGCAAACTTTGATATTTCCTTTGTTGTAACGTCACAGCTGCCAGAAAATATTCGTTACTCAGGGGTGTTCTAACTACTCTATATCCAGTGACGAATTGATGAGGACGACGGGAGCCCTCGTTCAAGAATGGCCGCTGGGTCTTGGGCTCGACGTCGCAGGCATCGTGGTAAAGGCTGGCGAAAATGCTGCCTCGTCGTTTAAAGTTGGCGATCGTGTTTGCGGTTGCTCTCGCTTGGGATACTTTGGGTACAACGGCGGGCAGGAATATGTAAGTGCGCTCACTTTTCTTGGGTAGATTAGGTAGATTGAGTATATGGGTGCGTACTTCATTCCGTGGGTTGAAACTAGGGCTTTTATGCCAGAACTTGGGGATGGCTCAACCGTTCTAACTTAGTATATAATATTATTATATGAGATATAGTTCCTGATGGATGCCAAAGTTACGATTCCCAAACCGAAAAATATTTCTCTAGTGGAAGCTGCTACAATTGGCGTCGGTGTTGAGGTATGTTTCCTCAGTGGCATATTCACTCCTTTCGGAGGGTCGGTGACGCTGGATCGAAATTGAAAGCTCATATTGAGAGTAGACTGCAGGCCTAGGTATCTTCAACTCTCTCGATGTCGAGTTGCCCAAGCTGGAAGATGTCCGCGAAGGGAAATATGTACCTCCAAAAAGGGATGAATGGGCAGTTGTTCTTGGAGGCTCCAGCAGTGTTGGAAAATTTGGCGTTCAGGCAGGGACTCAATTATTCCCGTGGCACCAGTATTAGCCATACAAAATGGCATGCTAATGGATCCTTAGCTCCTTGATGTCTGCGGATATAAAGTGATCGCATCCTGTTCAGAACAGTCAGTTCCGGTTCGAATATTATCTCCTAGTTTCATTTTTCCGATGTATGGCAATGCTAACATCCGCATATCAGCTTGTGAAAAGTCAGGGAGCGAGGGCTGTATTTGACTATAAAATGCCAATTAGAGATCAAGTCAAAACTGTCCTTGATATTACCAAAGGCAGAGTCCACCGAGTCTTTGACGCCGCGGCGACTGGTGATGCGTTCGCGAAAGAGCTGTTCAAAAAGCTCCCAGCAGGAGGTCCAAAGTTGTTTTCCACGACAAATGCCTGGTAAGTCTATTTTGAACAAGGGACGATTTCACACAGCTTCTTGGGCTTCTTTCCCATGAAAATGCTTTAGCTAATCTCGTGAACAGGAGTAAAATCACCGACTTTGAAGGGGGGAAAACTACGATTGTTCAGATGGGTACAATTGGAAGACCCAACGGAGAGCATATCAACAAGCTTCTTGAAGAGTACATCCCGGTGTTTGTGGCTTTGTTTGAACAGGAGAAGCTACTTCCTGCTCCCTTTGATTTGATCGAACGCGGAGGGTTTGAGGATGCGCTTGAGGCATATCGATATCACCAAAAGGGAGCGGGAAGATCGCACAAGGTAGTGGTCAAGATTCAGGAAGAGTAGCCAGGGAGAAGATATTTGTTGAATGTTTTTGATGCAATCGTGACTTTGGAATGTGGGGATTTGAATCTTCATACACGCAAATATATTTAAATTTTCCCATACAGCCCTCGATATCCATTCTGATAGTTACAAGTTTGGATATGTTGTTCCTTTGGGCAGCGTACAGATATAATGGCGCCATTCCTAATTAGGATTAGTTCTTCTAACTAGTCCTCATGAGGTAGTTTGTCTGTCGATCCCCCACTGAATAAAGTATTTTAAGGTTTATCTGCCTATGACGTCTGCCTACCAACAACCTCCTATTTCAACCTTAACCTGCTGCCAACAGCAGTTTCAACGCGGATTTACAAGCCTCTTAAACCGCAGCAATAAACCCCCATTAAAATAATTATGCTATACTTCTCTTGAATCACCGGCAATGGCTCCTCCAATCCTGCCATCACCAAAACTATCCATCTCCGCATCCCCGCTCACTCCATCCTCCTTTCAACCCTTCGGTAACGCCATATGTAGCCCATTGCCATCAACACTCACCCGTGCACCTCCAGTCACCTCCATTCAGTCCCTCGCAAACACAAACAGTTCTACAATATCTGATCTCCCTACCCCGACTCTTGCCAACCAATCCACCGCGTTGAAATACAGTCCAATCTCCGTATTCCAGAATAATTACGACCAATGTGAGAGTGCGAGATCCCGGGACCGAGGAGGTGCGGGCTCTCCGTGCATGAGTATGTTTTCGTGTTTCCCGAGGTCATTGCGGGGAGGTGGAGAACAAGGGAAGGGTTTTTTTGATGTTAGGATTCTGGAACGACATCCGTATACAACGCAGACGTTTGTACCGCTGGGTGTTACAATGCCTGCGGATAAAAGAGGCCAGGGTAGAGAGAGTAGGAGATCCACAGATACGAGTAATAATGGCGATATTGACGATAACAGCAACAACGGTATGACTCCTAGCTTCTTGGTTATCGTTGCACCATCATTACATGGCCAGAGGGTACGGGCTACTGTTGTAAATGCTCGGGGTCTCAAGGAGGAAGTGGTTATTCGCGACCCGCCGGATATGCGCAATATGAAGGCGTTCGTTGCACATGGTGGGCAGGCGGTTACATATGGAGCTGGGACATGGCATGCGCCGATGGTAGTGGTGGGGAGGCATCGGGTGGATTTTGTGGTGGTGCAATTTGTTAACGGGGTTGCTGAGGATGATTGTCAGGAGGTCGCATTCGAGGAAGGGATAGTTGTTGATGTAGATATTGACGTGGATGTCAGGGAGATGGAAGTTTATGAGGATGAGGTGGCTAAGCTATGAGTGATACTTTCATGGTTTAATGGGATAGTGCATTGTTTTATATTTATATAATACCCCCAGTCAATTATAATTTCCATTGCGACATCAAAACGAAAGTATTTTTTGAATATTACACCAGGGTATCTAAGAATCATAATAAGATGTGATGACTGGAAAGTAAAAAATTGGTAAAACAAAGATAAGTGCGGGTGAGAGTTGGAATATCACGAGCCGCGTTGGGCAGCTAGACCGCGACCAGATAGATTCTCGTCGGGCTCATAGCTTCCTCCGCCGGAAATTTCGCCCAACACGTCATTTGCGACATCGATGACACTCTCCGGAAGGCCTGCTAAGCGTGCAATCTTCAAAGCGTGGGATCGGCGATTCACGCCCTTTCTCAATCTATGATCGAACGAAAACGACCCCGACAAGTCCTCCTTTAAGTCCGTGCAGTATCGAGCCAAACGTTCGAAGCCAGCAGTCATGTCAGCCAGTGCATAGAAATGCGTTGCAAATAGCGTGCGACATTGATTGACGTTATGGAGATGGAGAAGACATGCATATCCAACCGCAGTTCCGTCCTCCGGCGTCGTCCCCCGCCCAACTTCATCCATGATGACAAAGGAATGTGGCGTTGCATTTTTCAAAATCGCGGCCGTTTCCAACATCTCTACCATGAAGGTAGACTGGTTGCGGAACAGGTCGTCCGCAGCACCAATACGGCTGAATATCTGATCCACAACACCTATCTCTGCATGTTCTGCCGGGACGAACGAGCCGACCTGCGCGAGAATGGTAATGAGAGCATTTTGACGCAAAAAGGTGCTTTTGCCGGCCATGTTTGGGCCCGTTATGAGCCATATTCGCTCCTGTTCTCCGATGAAGCAGTCGTTGCTAACAAAAGGGCGGCCTTGTTCCTCCAATCCAAGTTTTACCGTTGGATGTCTTCCGCCCACGATTTTGTGGCTTGTGCCATTGTTGATAACCGGTCTAACCATCCGCTGCTCCTTGGCAAGATTGGCAAATGAGCATGCAACGTCAAGTTCGTCCAATACAGCGGCATTTCTCCGCAGTTTCACAAGGTTCAAAATTACGTCTTCGCGGAGGTTTCTCAAAACACGCTGTTGTTCGTTCTTGATCTCTTCCTTTGCTTCGCCTATTTGAGCACCCAATTGTGTCCAAGAACTTAGATAAAAGGAGCGTGTTGATTTTGATGAGGAAACGGATCGCATTCCTTCCAAGGCTTCGACTGATTGTTGGGATGCCTTTGTTCCCTTCACATGAACAATATGGCCAAGTGCAGGAGTCCATTTGAGACTTAGATTGGCAGTTCCGGCGATATCCTGTAGTTCCAGTGTTAATTCTGACTTTTCGTTGTTCAGATAATCAAGTTTATCGTGAAGCTCTTGCAGCTTCTCGCTCGCATCGCGGCGTATGATCCATGCGTCTCCATCTGACTGTTCAACCCCGTTCGACTCCTTTTGCTTGGCACCATACTGATCTTGGATTTTCTTGGGCATAGCTTCTAGATCTTCTGGGGATCCTTCATTCAAAATAACTTGTTGAGCTAGGGCCGCAGCTTCGGCGGCCGCGTCATCCTCAATCCGCTGCTTTTGAAGGAGCCCCTCTTCATCAATTGCACCGAGTATTCGCTTTGAAAGTGCTTCGAGGCCATTGAGGTTCAGACGATCAAGCATGGAACGTAAACCACGAGTCACATCAGGATTGGCTTCTTGGTCAGAAGGTTGATCAGAACCTTCGATATTCTGTAGCAGAACATCTTTTATATCTCGCGACGCTTGAATTGTCTTTGAGAGGCATATGAGATCGTCGGCGTCGCCTCTTCCTAATGAAAACTTCTGAACCAATCGTTGAGAGTCGTAGCTACGTTTAAGGAGAAGTGTTATATTTTGTCGTAGGTCTTCATCTGCAAGGAACTTGGATACCAAATCAAGGCGCTCGTTTATAATATGTAGTGAAGCAGAAGGCGACGCTAGACGATGGCATTAGCCTATAAAAACTGCAGGCACAAGGAGAAGACATAAAAGTCCATACTCAATCTATCTCTAAGCAGTCGTGCTCCACTTTTAGTTGACGTTCGACGCACAGCGTGGAGAAGGCTTCCTTTCCCAAGACCATCTCGAGCGGTTTCTAAAATCTCCAGCCCCTTTAGGCTACTACGGTCAATAGTCATAGATTGGTCAAGATGCCTGCGGCGTGGCGCCTGGAGTTTCATATTCATTCCCCGGATCTGAAAGTGGACATATTCCAGCAACATGTTACATGAAGCTATTTCCTCTGTAGTAAACATGCTAGCTGCATCAGGGGTTATTGGGGATTCAAAGACCGAACTCCAATCGGACAGCATCTTCGTCTGGTCCTGACATTTAAACGACGTTATAAGGTGTTTCTGGTCTTGCCCAACAATTGCTTGAAGCTCTTGTTTGAATTTATCATCGACCTGAACGTCGATAACTATCTCCCGGGCATTAATTCTGGTAATGGCAGATGGTAGCATTTGTGCTGTCGTACTCTGGGTAAAAAAAACCCCTGTTGACAAGTCTAGCCAGGACATACCGATAGATCGAGACCCCGAGATATAAGGATGCTGTCCAGGCGATAGTATTTCCGTCTCCTCTGGGAGGGTATGGGCCATATACACTGACAGGAGAAAGTTGTTCTCAAAAGGATCCATAAACTTCTCGTCAATCAATGTCCCGGGTGTAACAATTCGAGCAACTTTACGGTCATATTGTAGACCCCCCGATTTGGCTTTTTCAACTTCACTGTTGCGATATTCCTCGCTAATAGCCACATACTTGTTTAAGTCCTGAACCAGGATTTTTAGAAAACGTTCCAGTTGGAAATACGGGAAGCCTGCCATTGGAACGACACCAGCGTTTGTCTTCTTCTGTGCCAATTTCAAGTTCAGCAGTTTAGCGTATTCTTCGGCTTGTTCGAAATAGAGCTGCAAAGGAATAACCACTACTATTACTATTGATTCTCAGGCAATTTCAGGGAACAGACTTCCGTACCTCGTAAAAGTTGCCCACCCTTGTCAGCAGTACACAGTTTTTAAATTTTAGCATGTTGTTTTTGGCTCCTTGAATCACCGTTGGATACTGAGGCGCATCATTGACAACCGACGGGTATGGTTCCAGAGATTTCTTTAAACATCCTTGACGAAGATCATTAAGTTTGGAAGAAGTTTTTGTCGTTGCCCCGCGATTGTGCTGCAGAGGGACAAAACCGCGGGCCAAAACGCGAGATCTGGAGGCATTGCGGACGGGGCAAAAACGTGAACATGTTGATAGAAGAGGACGTCTCAGCTGCCGTCCATACAGATAAACTGTCATTATCCACGATATCCACCACCCGGGTTGTTCTGTTAGTGTACCCTGATACGCCAGATTCAACCAGGCATTTATTCCATGGTTGTCGGTCCTCTATTATTACTTTCGACGCAGTAAATATAAAAAAGTAAAAAAAAGCACTCAGGCTTGGGCTTCTTGCCACGCTAGTCCCTTTTCGGACTCTCCATGACCCTTCAACATCAAAGCTACTTCAATGCTTCATCAACATATTTTTCTGCTGTACGCTTATCCTTTTACAACCTCCAATACCTGCGAAGGAGGAATTCTAGGGCTCAAATCTCGCGTGCCATCTTCAAGCGATGCGACTAGGTTCCTGAATTACCCCTAACCCTGCCGTGTCTGCAAGGTTTCATGGGCTAAAATCCACAATATCTACCAGATCAACAAGCTACAGATTACCAGCAAATTACGACATCTCTCGACGATATCCCCGTACGACGATCAAGATGGCGGATCCAAATAATGTGTCGCAGTACAAGTACTCGGCGATGTCCAACCTGGTTCTCCAGGCGGACCGTCGATTTGTAACTCGCCGCACAGATGAGGTTACAGGTGACCCGGAGTCCCTCGCCGGTCGCATTAATATCAAGGACATGGGCACACGAGTGTCAGAAGCGGATGCCGCGAAGGTCAAAAGAGTTCCAGTTACCCCGAGAAATGTGGAACGTGATGCCATTCGTGAAGGCGAAGCTGTCTTGCAACGAGAACAGCGGAAGCGGAAACGAGGGGAACCCGCACAGATGAAGGGCGCGGGTATCCTGTCTGCGGCAGATACGCTTATTGAAGGCCTAAAATATCGTCCCAGAACTCCTGTGACGAGAGCAACATATGATTTAATCCTCACCATGACTTCCAACCACCTGGGAGATGTGTCTCACGAGGTGATTAGAAGCGCTGCGGATGCGGTGCTGGAGCTTTTGAAAGACGAAAATATGAAGGACTTTGACAAGAAAAAAGAGATTGATGATCTACTTGGAAGCTCTATGGGCCCCAAGGAGTTTAATGAGCTTGTAAACCTGGGGAAGAAAATTACTGATTACGATGCCCAGGATGAAGATGAAAACATGGAGAACGGCGCGGATGGTGGACAGGGCGGAGAGGAATTGGATGAGAGACAAGGTGTCGCTGTGGTTTTCGATGAACCAGATGACGAAGAAGAAAATTTCGCCCACGAAGTTCGAGATGCTGATGAGCATTCCGACGAAGACATGTCTGATGAGGAAGATCGACCGGATCGAGAGGAGCTTGCTACCGCTGGTGGGGCCGCTGCTGAAAGGGACAAAGCCAGCACCCCCGATGAGGAAATAATAATCGATGGCACCGTGGAGGCATCCAATGGCGACAAAACTAATGGTAGCGCAAAAGTTGTCCCAATCCGCGAAATCGATGCCTATTGGCTCCAACGGGAGATTGGATCGGTTTATAGTGACGCACATATACAACAAGAAAAGACCCGAGAGGCGTTACAGATGATGGGTGAAAAGTTCGAGGATGGGAGTGAAAGACCGCTCCGTGATGTAGAAAATGACCTAATGGAGCTTTTCGATTACGATTATCCAGATTTGGTTGGAAAGCTCATCACGAATAGGGACAGAATTGTCTGGGTAACCAAGTGGAGGCGAACAGCGGATGATGCGGATGCCAAAGCGGTTCTTGAAAAGGAGATGGTTGAAGCTGGTCAATACGCGATTTTGGATGAACTACGTGGCAAGTCATCTCGAGAAAATGGAGCGGAACAGGCTGGCAGAAAAATGAGAATTGACTTAATGGACATTGATATCCCGGGTCCCAAGCCAACTGAAGCTGAATCGAAGCCAAAGGATGGTGTCCTAACGCGTGGGCTTCAGCCTAAAAAGCTCATTAACCTCGAGAATCTGATTTTTGATCAAGGAAACCATCTCATGACTAACCCTAATGTCAAATTGCCCCAAGGTTCAACCAAAAGAACGTTTAAGGGATATGAGGAAATTCACGTTCCCGCTCCCAAACCAAAGAGAGACCCAAATGAGCGCCTTATTTCAATTTCGGACCTCCCAGATTGGGCTCGTCCGAGCTTCAAGAACTCCGAAAAACTTAATCGTATCCAAACCATGTGTTTCCCGATGGCATTTAACGATGATGGAAACATGCTCGTTTGTGCTCCAACAGGATCTGGGAAAACCAACGTAGCAATGCTTACAATCCTACGTGAGATTGGGAAAAATCGGAACTCTGAAACTGGAGAGATCATGTTAGATGACTTCAAAATAGTCTACATCGCACCATTAAAAGCACTTGTCCAGGAGCAAGTTGGGAATTTCGGCGAAAGACTAAAGCCTTATGGCATCCGTGTCTCTGAACTTACAGGTGATCGTCAACTTACCAAAAATCAGATAGCGGATACCCAGATTATTGTGACCACTCCTGAAAAGTGGGATGTTATCACGAGAAAAGCAACTGATACCAGCTATACGAGACTTGTACGGCTCATCATCATCGATGAAATTCATTTGCTCCATGATGACAGAGGTCCCGTCCTAGAAAGCATCGTTAGCAGGACGATACGTAAAATGGAGCAGACCTGTGATCCAGTGCGCCTGATTGGTCTGAGCGCCACGCTTCCTAATTATCGCGATGTTGGCAGCTTTCTGCGTGTTGACCCGATCAATGCGCTTTTCCACTTTGATGGATCTTACCGACCATGTCCGTTGAAGCAGGAATTTATTGGTGTGACTGATAAAAAGGCAATTAAACAGCTGAAAACAATGAACGATGTTTGCTATACGAAGGTTCTCGAGCAAGTTGGTGCTAATAAAAATCAAATGCTGATTTTCGTTCATTCAAGAAAAGAAACGGCAAAGACGGCTAGATATATACGAGACAAAGCTGTTGAGATGGAAACCATAGGTCAAATTTTGAGAAGCGACGCGGCCAGTCGAGCTATTCTTACGGAAGAAGCAGATGCAGTTAACGATCCTGCTTTGAAGGACCTTATGCCTTATGGTTTTGGCATTCACCATGCTGGCATGAGTTTGGCTGATCGTATCTCAGTTCAAGAACTTTTTGCGGATGGTAGTTTGCAAGTTCTTGTTTGTACTGCTACCTTGGCATGGGGTGTCAATCTCCCAGCTCATACAGTCATCATCAAAGGTACTCAAGTTTACTCGCCGGAGAAAGGCAGCTGGGTTGAGCTGAGTCCTCAGGATGTGCTGCAGATGCTTGGCCGTGCTGGTCGACCACAGTATGACACGTTCGGAGAAGGTATTATCATTACATCCCAAACCGAAATGCAATATTACCTCTCTCTTCTCAACCAGCAACTCCCTATTGAAAGTCAACTTATGAGCAAACTTGCTGATAACCTGAACGCTGAGATTGTGCTTGGAAATGTCCGCAATCGCGACGAAGGGGTAGAATGGCTCGGTTACACGTACCTATTTGTCCGAATGCTTCGCTCCCCTGGCCTTTACAGTGTTGGCACTGATTACGAAAACGACCAAACCCTCGAACAGCGACGCGTGGATTTGATTCACTCTGCTGCAACCATTCTCGAAAAAGCTAACCTTATTAAATATGAGAAAAAGACGGGAAAGCTCCAATCTACCGAACTTGGCCGGATTGCTTCACATTACTATATTACGCACAGCTCTATGAACACATATAACTACCACCTTCAGCCCATGGTGTCGACAATTGAGCTCTTCCGTATTTTTGCTCTTAGTGACGAATTCAAGTATATTCCAGTTCGACAAGACGAAAAATTGGAGCTAGCGAAGCTCCTTGGTCGTGTTCCAATACCTGTGAAGGAAAGCATTGAAGAGCCTCACGCGAAGGTCAATGTACTCCTACAAGCATACATTTCTCGCTTGAAGCTGGAAGGGCTTGCGTTAATGGCGGATATGGTATATGTTACCCAGTCCGCAGGCCGTATTCTTAGGGCAATGTTCGAAATTGCACTGAAAAAGGGATGGGCGTCAGTAGCAAAAATCGCTTTGAGCCTGTGCAAGATGGCAGAAAAGCGAATGTGGCCCACAATGTCTCCTCTTCGCCAATTCCCATCTTGTCCCCGTGACATTTTGCAGAAGTCGGAAAGAATCGACATTCCGTGGTCAACGTATTTTGATCTGGATCCACCGAGAGTGGGAGAGTTGTTAGGCATGCCGAAGGCAGGCCGAACCGTTTGCGATCTCATCTCAAAGTTCCCGCGTCTGGATGTTCAAGCACAGGTTCAACCAATAACTCGGTCAATGCTCCGTGTGGAACTCACCATTACCCCTAATTTTACATGGGATGATGATCTTCACGGCGTTGCAGAAAGCTTCTGGATCATTGTGGAGGACTGTGATGGAGAAGATATCCTCTTCCATGATCAATTCATTCTTCGCAAAGAGTTCGCTGTTTCTGAAATGAATGAGCATCTAGTAGAGTTCACTACACCCATAACGGAGCCAATGCCTCCAAACTACTTCATCTCACTTGTTTCGGATCGATGGATGCATTCAGAAACAAAGATCCCCGTCTCGTTTCAAAAGCTGATTCTCCCCGAGCGCTTCCCGGCTCATACACCGTTGTTGGATATGCAGCGAGTACCAGTAAAGGCCCTTAAACAAACTGAGTACCAAAAGCTCTATCCTCATTGGGATCATTTCAATAAGATTCAGACTCAAGCTTTCAAGTCATTATTCGACTCGGATGACAACGTTTTCCTAGGAGCCCCTACTGGCAGTGGCAAAACGGTCTGTGCCGAGTTTGCTCTACTTCACCACTGGTCGAAGTCCAAATTTGGAAAAGCTGTGTATATTGCTCCTTTCCAAGAATTGATCGACCATCGCTTGAGTGATTGGCAAAGCCGGCTGGGGAATCTCGATAGTGGCAAGAACATTGCCAAACTTACCGGCGAAACCACTGCAGATCTAAAGATTCTCGAGAAGGCCGACCTCGTCCTCGCTACTCCAATTCAGTGGGATGTTCTGTCGCGGCAATGGCAGCGCCGTAAGAACGTACAGGCTGTTGACCTCTTTATCGCTGATGAACTTCACATGCTTGGCGGTCAGGGGGGTTATATTTACGAGATCATCGTTTCAAGAATGCATTATATTGCCCTTCAGACCGAAAAGGAGTTGCGAATGATTGGCCTAAGTGTCCCTCTATCCAATGCTCGGGACATCGGGGAGTGGCTTGGTGCTAAAAAGCATACAGTTTACAACTTTAGCCCTCATGTGCGTCCAGTTCCATTGGAACTGCACATTCAGTCGTATACTATTCCCCATTTCCCCTCTCTCATGCTCGCCATGGTGAAACCTGCACTTGCATCAATTCTTCAACTATCGCCCGATAAACCGGTACTCTTGTTTGTACCGACTCGAAAACAAACACGGTCCACTGCTCTGGATTTGTTGGCTGCTTGTATTGCCGCCGATGGCGAGGACATATTCTTGCATGCTGATGTGGAAGAACTTTCGCCCCTGCTGAAACGTATCGACGAACAAGCACTGGCAGAGTCAATAACCCATGGAATTGGCTATTATCATGAGGCTCTTAGCAACAGTGACAAGCGTATTGTTTCTCATCTCTTCAAAATTGGTGCGATTCAAGTTATGCTTGCCTCCCGAGACGTTTGTTGGGAGATCAATTTCAACGCTCATCTTGTTATTGTCATGAATACCCAATTCTTTGATGGTCGCGAGCACCGATACATTGACTATCCGATAAGTGAAATACTTCAAATGTTCGGAAAAGCTTCTCGTCCACTTGAAGACAAGAGTGGAAAGGGTGTTCTTATGGTTCCTGCCGTCAAACGTGATTACTATAAGAAATTTCTGAATGAAGCGCTACCAATAGAAAGCCATTTGCAAATATATTTGCACGATGCGTTTGTCACCGAGATCAGCACTAGGACCATCGCATCTACTCAAGATGCTGTCGATTGGATGACATACACCTATTTCTATCGACGTCTTCTCGCAAATCCTAGCTACTATGGCTTAACAGACGTGAGTCATGAGGGGTTGAGTACTTTCCTCTCAGAGCTAGTTGAGAACACTCTCAAGGAACTCTCTGAGGCCAAGATCATCGACCTAGACGAGGAAGATGATACGTTATCGCCACTAAATGCTGCGATGATTGCAGCATATTACAACATTTCGTTTATCACCATGCAAACCTTCTTACTTTCACTTACAGCCAGAACAAAGCTGAAAGGTATACTCGAAATCGTCACTTCGGCTACTGAATTTGAGACGATCCAGGTTCGACGTCATGAAGAACATATTCTCCGTCGTGTATATGATAGGGTGCCGGTTAAGATGTCACAGCCAGTCTACGACTCGCCACACTTCAAAGCCTTCATTCTTTTGCAGGCACATTTCTCCCGTATGCAGCTTCCGATTGATCTGGGTAAGGACCAAGAGGTTATTGTGAGCAAAGTTTTGAACCTCCTAAGCGCTTGCGTGGACGTTCTTTCTTCCGAGGGTCACTTGAACGCAATGAATGCGATGGAGATGTCGCAAATGGTTGTTCAAGCTATGTGGGATCGGGATAGTCCATTGAAGCAAATTCCGCATTTCGGCCCAGAGGCCATCAAAGTGGCCAACGAGTTCCAGTACGTCCCACTTTTCAACCCCAAGTATCAATTAGAATTTGCTAACCACCTTTCTGCGTGCAGCATCAAGGACATCTTCGAGTTTATGGAAGCTATGGACCCGTCGGAGAACAAGGATTATGCAACCCTTGTGAAGCGCCTGGGTCTCAACAACAAGCACCTTGCACAAGCGGCAGAGTTTACGAACAACAAATATCCTAACGTGGACCTCGACTTTACTGTTCTTGACGAGGAGAATATCACTGCCGGCGAGCCAGCGTATATCGATATCAAGATCGAGAGGGATGTTGAAGAAGATGAAGAAGTCGATACCACTGTGTCTGCTCCGTTCTATCCGGGCAAGAAGATGGAGAACTGGTGGCTTGTTGTTGGTGAAGAAAAGACAAACAGCCTCCTCGCTACCAAACGGGTCACAATCGGAAAGAAATTACAGCTCAAACTGGAGTATATTGTTCCGACACCTGGTGAACATGAGTTAACGCTGTTCTTAATGAGTGATAGCTACGTCGGCGTTGATCAGGACCCTTCATTCAAAATTACGGCAGCAGAAGGAATGGATGAAGATGAGGAAGAGGATGACGGAGAAGAGTGAGAAATGCATGTTCTCATGTGTTATATTTCCAGGATTTAAGTCTTGTTACCCTGTTCTATGTTTTTTATTTATTTACTTCCCCCCCCCCTTTTTTTCCCCCTTTCCCCTTCTATCTTTTCGTATGAGCCTATCATCTAGTTATCGAGGAGCTTTTGTCATGTTTTTACTAGTTTTTTAGGGTTCAGGATAAGAAGGACAACTTATACTTCCCCATGACATATACCAGCCCCGGTTCAGATTTCCTTTGGGTCATCGCCATGAATTTGAATTCTCCCTTCATGTACTTGTACACCATACAAATGGAATTGATAATGGAGTTTAATTCACATGTTCTCAGGTGTTGTGGTTCCGAGTTTGGTTTGATGCCCGGGCGGTGGAGTAAATAACCTAAACGTGGGCCCACGGTCGTTCCCCGCAATCGACTTTCCGCAACATCCTAGAAAGCTTCTTTAAATCCATCAGTTGCATTTTGACATACTGACTAGACACTCTATTACTTATCAAACTTGAGCTCTCACAACTTCTTAACACCAACTGGGCAATACTATATATACCTACATCTCAATTAAACGACTTACAGAAAGAGGTATCATCATGACTATCCGAACTTCAAAGTTTACCCCGGAGTAGGCACAAACACGTACCCTAATCCGCTATGTCTCCAAGTTAATGACAGTCCTACACACAGGGTAATGCTGAGCGCTCCTCGACGCTCCGCTGCAATTCCTAATGCATCGGGTACCCTGCTAGCCTACACCCAGACGACATACTCATTTGAATCACACTTGACCACCACTGAGCTGCGGGTCCTCGACGTTGCAACCGGTAGCTCCGTTCTCCTGACAAATTCCTACCGCGGGTCTCCACAATGGCTAGGTGATGGGAACAAGCTCGTCTGGCTGAAGGAAGAAGGCGATGGCACAACGAGCTTCATTGTTGGTGATGGCAAGCGTGAAGAAGACTCTTATGTTGCGGGAACCGTATCGGGACCCGTATCGGATTTAAAGGTTACTACTATTTCCCGTGGACTCGTGGGTTTTGCGGTTTCTGGTAAGGGGAATCAAGACGGAACACTGTACAATCCGTCGACTGCGAAAAAGCCAGTTAGCTCTGGAAAGTTGTATACATCCCTTTTCGTCAGGCATTGGGATGAATACATTCAACCGCAGAAAAATAATATTTGGTATGGGACACTACAGCAAACCACTTCCTCTACGGAAGGACAGCGATCCAAGTACAAACTATCAGAATTAAAAAACCTATTTCGTCAGATTGGTGCGACGGACATAGAATCACCTATTCCTCCGTTTTGTGGGACCGATCATTTTGATATATGTCCCCGAGGCATTGTGTTTGTGGCTAGAGATCCGAATTTGAATCCGGCGTTGCATACCAAATGTCTACTGTACTATTGTCGATTGCAATCCTGGACCGAAGCAGTTCCTGTTTCTGCAAAAACTCTCACACTCGATGAGTTAAAGGGAGCGATTACCTCCCCAGTTCTGTCACCGGTGAAAAATACGCTGGCAGTATTGGCCATGAGAGAGGATGGATATGAATCAGATAAGAACAGGATCATTCTTGTCCCCAGTCTATTTGACGCGCAGACTCAGCCTATTGAGCTATTCGCAACAGCAGGTGGTGCTAGTTTATGGAGCCTAAGCCCAAGCTCTCTTGCATGGGGGGAGGACGATTCAGATCTATTCATCCGAGCCGAGGATACCGGTCGCTGCGTTGTGTTCAGACTTCCAATCCCTAATTACGCGAATGCATCTATACAACATCTGTCCAAATTAACCCATTCCGGGTACGTCATTGGCCTTGCGTTAGCATCCAAGAAGTTATTCCTTTCTAGCACCAGTCTTGTTGAAAACAGCGTATTCTCATACATAGATTTGTCGAAACCAGGCCAAGAACAAAATGTTGTCTGTTCAAGTTCACGACATGGCGTATCACTTGGCCTGGTCCGTGAACAAGTCAGCGATATATGGTGGAGAGGAGCGGATGACCGACCAATTCATGCATGGGTCATAAAACCATCCGACTTTGTCCCTCAAAAGAGGTATCCCCTCTGCTACCTCATTCATGGCGGACCCCAGGGCGCATGGAACGACCAATGGAGCATCCGTTGGAACCCTGCTGTCTTTGCAGAACAAGGCTACGTTGTTATTACCCCCAATCCTACAGGCAGCACCGGCTACGGCCAGGAATTTACAGACGCCATCCAAAACGAGTGGGGCGGCAAGCCTTACGAGGATATCGTCAGGGGCTTTGAATATATCGAAAGAGAACTCGACTACGTCGATACTGACCACGCAGTGGCCATGGGCGCCTCCTTCGGCGGCTTCATGATTAACTGGATCCAGGGCCACGATTTGGGCCGCAAGTTCAAGGCCTTAGTCACACATGATGGAATCTTCAGTACGAAATTTTCTCTCGCTGCTGAGGAGCTCTATTTCCCCATCCGTGATCTGAAGGGTGTGTTCTGGCAGGTCCCCGAGAACTGGGATCGCTGGGACCCCTCCTTGTTTCTAGATAAATGGGCCACACCGCATTTGATTATCCATAACGAGCTGGATTACCGTCTCACTATTTCGGAGGGCTTGGCTGCCTTTAATGTATTGCAGATGCGTGGTGTACCCAGCGCGTTTTTGACTTTCCCAGACGAGAATCATTGGGTGCTCAAGCCGGAGAATTCCCTCTTTTGGCATCGTACGGTTATTAATTGGATCAATAAGTATGCTGGGTTGCCGCCGTTGTTGGATACGGATGCGATTGATGGGTTCCCGGCCAAGATCGATGAGAAGGATGTTTGGGGACGGTTGGCGAAATAGGCTATGACGGGATATTTCACGTGCGATTCACCAATAGGTCAGCCGCTGGGATATGAGTGACAGCATCCAGACTATAAGAATTAGCAACGTGCATTGATGTCATATTTCAACTCCCCTGTCAAAATCATTTATGATGATGTGCGTCAAGGGCAGACACAGGCTCAAAGGTGGTATTAGTATTATCCTTCATCCGTATAATTCCAAGACATTGTTTCTGGAACGTATAAATCAAAGTTAATGGTGAGCTTTGCTCACTTAGTTGTAGAGGATAATTCACCTATAATTCAGACAGGTTCCATTCCAAGAAACAATTCTCTTTCCCATTTCACGTTTGCTTAATGTCCAGTTGAAGATGAAAATAAGATACGCCCAATCTGCAGTTGCTTGCTGTTGGACGCCGGGTTGTCTGCATTGTAAAATCCAGTAACTCAGAAAGGCAGCTTAACAACTCAGTCAACCAGGATGGTGACAAGAGTAGATAGGACCGACATAGCCAGAAAGGAAACTTTAAATAGGACATGAAATAGTTGAGAAAAGATGACTGGAAAGAGAAAAGGGCATGCAGCATTATCCGAAAAGATATGAGTAAAATATGTATATACAATGTTAGCCAATGGCGAGAACAGTTGAGGAGATTGAGGGAAGTGGAGGAAAGGAAGTACGTGATGAAACGAGGTCGCAAAGCAGCATAGCCGTCCTTAGAAAAGCTTCCGTGAAGGGCTGGGAAACCAACACGAATGTAAAAAGCCCTGGTGGGTTAAAAGGAGATAGAAGAAGGAGGAAATTCCATAACATCCATTTCGCTTCAAAATATAACCCTTCACATCAGTAATGGGAAAAGCACGGACAACGATCCAATTCCAAACAACAGGCCACCCACTCCCACATCACTCATCATCCGGCAACATTTCAATAGTTTGCTTCAAAAGTTCAATCAACTCATCAATGTCCGGTCGATCTGCGGGCTCAACCTGCAAACACCTCCTCACCACATCCTTCACGGCCTCGCTAATCCCCCCAGAACCACTTCCACCGGCAGCAGCACTACTTGCTCCAGCCGCATCCTCACCAACAGCAGCTGCAGCAGTCGCCTTCCCCTTCTGCCCCGATCCCTTCTCATCCGGAAATCTCCAATCCCCACCAAGCACACACATAGTCAAACTGCCCCCCGTCTCCTCACTGCGTGCTTCGAATGGACTCTTTCCCACAAGGCAGGCATATAGCGTGCATCCCAGCGACCAGATATCAACCTTGGTATCGATGATGGAGCCGGTTTTCACATCGAACAGTTCGGGGGCGCGGTAGGGCATTGTGGAATGTTCAGCTGCAATGTCTTGGACGGCTAGGGCAAGGGAGCGGGAGGTTATGGCGATGGGGCTTGGGGCGAGGGACCCTAGATCCATGACGACGGGTGTTATGCCGTCGTCGTCTATCATTATGTTTCCTGTTGTGGTAGGCCTTGTCGTCAGCGAACGTGTGGGTGTGGCAGTGTCGGTTTGTTGCGACAGTGGAAACCGGAGCGAAATGGCAGTGGAATTACATACCCGGTTTTATATCCCTATGCGCATAAGGACGGATCCCACCCTCCTCCACTCCTTCCTGGCTAGCCGTAACCTCCCCATCCATCAAGGGTTGGTGCACCGTATCATCGCTCTCCCGACGACTACCCTGCCTCACAGACCTTCCACGTGATGGGGCAGCTTCGGCATCTGCCGCAGCTGCTTCATTCCGCACCATCTTCGCCTTCTTGACAGCTCCCGGACCGCCTCTGATACGATACTGATGCATGGACTTGAGTCCCTTCGCAACACCCAACATCAGTTCCATGAGCTTCTTCTCTGGGAAACGGGTGTGGTTGACCAGGTTCGCGTTGATGGCGTCCTGCAGGTTTCCGCGCTGGTAGTAAGGGAGGAGGATGTAGACAGTCTTGGAGCCTGCGTCGCCACCATCGGCGCGGAATTTGGAGCCGGATTCTGTGGTAACGCAGTAGTCGATGGAGTGGATGATGTATCTGTTTGGAGAGAAGAGAGAGTATGCTTCTACTTCTTTGAGGGCTCTGGAGACTGATTCTTGGCCGAAGGGGCAGCGGATTTTTTTGAGGGCGAATAGCTCTGCAGTTGCTTTATCTTGGACGAGGTAGACGTAGGAGAAGCCGCCCTGATGGATGGAAGCAGTTGGCATTTGTATTACATATATGACTTTGCTTCTGCCATTTGATAGGCACATAAAAATATACTACAAGATACGTACCTCTCCTAGTAGCCGGAGTAATTTGAAACTTCTGCTGTTTATTTTGAGCTGCGGAGAGTTTGGAAAGCAGCACATGCAGTCTGTGAAGGTATAGAGGAGGTCGAAAAAGTATTGCGACATGATGCTATCGGAACAGAAGATGAAGGAAATATATATCTTGGGGTGAGACTGTAATAAGAGGTGAGGTGAGGATGCGCAACGCTGATGGAATTGAGGACAAGTGGCAAAGGTATAGGATATCTCAGTAAATCACTCAGTCATCATACGATGGATGTAAGAATTGATATGTGAATGCGTATAGAATCGGGAGGTAGTTGGAAATGTTTGGTAGTGTAAGAGTGTAGATATCTGAGGTTTGTGAAGTTGAATAAAGTCGGAGTTTATTTGGGGCTGAGAAAGCGCCTCAAAAGGAATAATACAACGACCTTATTTAAATATTATTTGAGCGGACAGGGGATGATAATAACAGCCGTTGTGGATGTTGAGCTTGAGGGTAGATGTTGACAGCACGCTACATGAATAAATCGTCAGCTCTGTACATGAGATCTCGTTCTCAGACATAACTATTATCTTCTTCCTGTCCTGGGAGTCGAATATCTCGCCGTGTTTACTCCGTCGTAACAGCAGCAGTGAGTTACTTTACCTTAAATGCTTTCACTAAGTTAATTATATACATTTAAATAAGTATGAATGTGGATAAAAAAAAAGGATAATACGGGAGATGAATAATAATTTTATAAAATAGATATTCGACTTTTATGTATTTACCTAAATACAAAAATAATATTCCTTTTTTTGATCTCCATTGTCTCCTTTTGCTTTGTGCTGCGGCCCAGTTTAAACAATAACTAAATAAATAATATTTAAACAACGTCACATTAACAACTTCGATTTCAGTTCTCTCCTCTTTGACTCTACCCCAACGCAACACTCGACGGCTCTCTTTTCATCACGGCCGTCTACGTCTTGCCGCGCTTCTCCTTTTGCAGTCTTCTAGACATTTACCAGCTCCCTCCATAATCCACGTGCCTGACATGTTGCTGCGGCTCCTTTGATCCCAACCTCCGCTTGTTTACATTTACATACACCACGACTCGACAATGGTGTCCCTTGACGACATCCAGGTGGGAGACCTGGTGAACGTGCCAGGCGGGATGTACGGCACAGTTAAGTTCATAGGTGTGGTTGCTGGTAAACCTGGCCGGTTTGCTGGTGTTGAGCTGGCACCTGAGCACGCCGGCAGAGGAAAGAATAACGGCGACGTTGAGGGCCGGAGCTACTTCACCACCTCCCAGCCCGGCTCTGGCATCTTCGTGCCAATAAATAATAATAAATATGTCTCCAAACGGACCACCTCAATGGGCAGCAGGCCGCTCACACCCTCCAGACCCAACTTCAGCAAATCAGTCGGGCCCGGTCCTGGTCCCAACTCCATGTCTTTAAACAGACCAAAGTTCAGACGTCCATCTCTACCACGGCCTGAATCACCACGATCCTCTCCGCCGAAATTGAATATGGCTGCTCTACGAACTCCCTCCGCGTTTTCCAAAAGTGTGGGACCCAACGGAGGTGTTCCTCGAACACCGCTCAGAACCACACGACCCCCCAGCCGCCCGTCGTCTAGAATCAGCGTTGAGAGCAATACCAACAACACCCCACAGTCAGTAAGGCGGTATGATACGAGAACGCCCGCCTTTGATGACCAAGAGGCCGCGGAGAGGATTAGATATCTAGAAAAGCAGTTGCGTGATCGTGATAAGCAGTTGGAAGAACAGTCTGCAACTCTCGCGGAGTTTCAGAAAAGCATTACGGAGCTGGAGGGTTTGGACGCACTACAGGTGCGCGCACAACTTCGCGAGAAGAATGAGAAAATTACCGCTCTCACGGCTGAGTTCGATAGCCATCGGGCTGATTTCCGCAGCACGTTGGATACGCTAGAGGTTGCTGCGTCGGAGACAGAGAGGGTCTACGAGAGAAGACTAGAGGAGCTTATGCATGCTAATAGGGAACTACAAGAACGTGGCGAGGACGTGGAAACCGTGGCAAGACAGCTTAAGCAGCTAGAGGAACTGGTATCGGAACTCGAGGAAGGTCTTGAAGACGCTCGAAGGGGTGAAGCTGAAGCTAGGGGCGAAGTAGAGTTCCTCAGGGGCGAAGTTGAGAGAACTAGACTGGAATTGAAGCAGGAAAGAGAGAAACCTGCTTCTGCGATCAAAGGCACCAATGCTGATGCACATCCTTCCTCCAAGGATCTGGATCAAAAGGACGATGAAATTCGCGGTCTGAAAGCAATCATCCATTCCCTCAGCAGAGGTGAGCCTGTCGGCCTCCATCAGATGAACGGAAGCTCCTCCAACAATGGAGACCACCAGGATGCCGACCGTCTCGCCAGACTCGAGCATCGCATCCAAGAACTTGAGGGTCTCATAGATCGCAAATCATATCGCATCGAAGAACTAGAGCGTGAGCTCGAAAAGGACCAGAATCGCAGGAGTCACAATCGGAGCGGCACCATAACCTCCTCACCGCTCAAACAGCAACATAGCAGTCCCGGTGCTGTTTCTGGGTCCGGCGCTGTCAATCACACCCACACCCTTTCCGACCGCACTGTCGTTCCCAATGACTGGCACGACCCATCCACTCTTCCCAACATAAATAGCAACGGACCAAACCAATACTCCACCCACTTCTCCGCGCCGCAACACCATAATGAGCTCATCCGCCACCACCTGCAGCAGCTCAGCCCAATGCCTGAATCTGACTCGCATTCCTCAAGCACAGATGACGGAGGGGTTCTCTGGTGCGAGATCTGTGAGACGAGCGGCCATGATATTCTCACCTGCACGAATATGTTTGGGTCCGGCGCCGCTAACGGGAATAATGCGGGTAGTAACAAGAACGATGGTAACAATATAAATAATAGGGCCATTGCGAATATAAACACCAACACTAACACCCACAACAATAATAACGGCAATTACCCCAACGGCATCCATCAGAATAACGGTCTAGGTGCCTCGAATAAATACAGTGGCATAAATGCAGGTGGAAGCCCCAACTCGCAACGGACGGGACGAGACGTGGTGCTGGAGGGATTGAAGGGGCTGACGGCGTCCATGTCGCCGGTTGCGGGGAAGGCGTCTGGCGTTATTGATGAGTCGAAATGGTGCGCTTTGTGCGAGAGGGATGGGCATGAGAGTATTGATTGTCCGTTTGAGGACTAGTTTTTCTTTGCTTCTTACTTTTTGATGGCGGGTTATGGCTTTTATATCTTATATCAGTTTGCGATATGCTCTATCGGGGATGATGTGTGGACGAACAGATGGAATGATCATTCGATATTTCATCTGATCTTTTTGCACCTCGCACACTACTACGCTACCTGCCTTCCTGCACTGCGTGGTGTTTTGTTTTGGGGCTTCGTTATTTTGCTGGGTTTTGCAATTAGAGGAATGAGGGCGGATTTTCTATCCAGTAGTGTTATACTTCAGCCATGATTTTTGTCTCTCCCCCATTTCCCCCTTCTGGGTTTCATTTTCTTTCTCCCGCCCGTTCGAAATGGTAACTGATTATGTATGCTTGATGTCCCTTTCGGTTAATATCATCTTCTATTTGTATTATTTTACCGTTTCTCCCTTTCTCCCTTTCTCCCGATAATTTCCTGTCATATTTCAAATCTCTCTCCACCATCCTTTCAAACTCCCTTCCTCCCCCTTTTTTATTATCCCATTTAATCAACCCGTTGTCTACTTTTCGTATCTCCTCTTAGCATATTTTCTTTTGCTTTTTGTTTTTCTTTTACTTTTTCTTCCCCCCCACTCCATCTTATTCATTTCATTTTCTCTCTCTCTGTCCTTGAATTTTCTAGCCTGTTCAATATTTTAACTCAGTTTTAATCTGCTCTCGGGACCCTTCTTATTCTCTTTGCCTCCTCTGTCAAGATCTCTTTTAATTCTCATTTCTTCCTTATATGTATATATCCATCGATGCCTGCCTTCTGTCTCTCAAGCCTCCGCTTGTTTCCAACCGAAGCAAATATTGTATTTCGTAAAGCCAACCTCAGTTTTTGGTGCCACTCTCTGACATCGTGTGGATCCGAGTCTACGCTTTTGGAAATGATCAACTGAAAGCAGAAGATACAATTTACTTCTCATTTCCACAATGGGCGTTCCGCAACCGTTCCATATCAGGATCTTTCCAACGACAATAAATATATACAGCAATCGGGGTGGAAGTCCATATACAAAAACTTGGTATAGAACAAAATGCCCACCTCGACTCACTCAGTCAGAGACACCAATACCAACAAAACCAGCTGATATGATATATTGATACCCACAATAAACCTGCCTCATCTCAACTTCCATCCACATAACAAACTCCATAAAGCAACATCTCTTCACTCCGGAAATCTCGGAGGCTGCACCACCTGCCCTTCCGCATGTTTCACTGCCGCCACTTTCCCACACGCACCACACGTCCTCTTCTCCTTGTCCCGCATAAACTCCTCCACAATCTCTTTAACCTGCGTACCCAAATCCGTACAAAAAAACCTCTTCTCCCACACCACCCCTTTACAACCAGTACAATACCATCTCATTGCATCCTCCGCCATGTCAAGCCGCGGCATCTCCACGACAATCCCCACCGTATCCGCGAAACGCACGGGGCAGTGCGGCGTGTTCGCTGGCAGCAGGAATAGCGAGCCTTCGTGGATGGGTATATCTTGGAACGTCGGAGGTGAGGTGCTTGGGTCGACGGTTTTGAGAAGCATGGAGCCGCGGTGTTGGTAGAAGAATTCGGGGGTGGAGTTGATGTGGTAGTCTGTGCGGATGTTGGGCCCGCCAACGACCATTACGGTGTATCCTTTTGTAGCGGGGGAGGAGGGGTGGTAGACACAGTAGTTGTTTACAGGTGGTTGGAGGAGGTGAGCGTTTTCGGAGAGCCTGAGGCTGTTAGTTTTGACAGACCATTCTGCTTGGGGATTTTGTTTTTATTTTTTTTTAATTGGGAATTTATTAATTAATTATACATGTTTTGCGTATATGAGATGTTTACCATTGAGGCAGGTTGAGCGCCGGCGGAAGCATTATGGCTTGAAGTTGTTGCTGCTGCTTGTTGCTACTGCTGCTTGGGGGGCCCTTGGTTGATGCGGGGCTTAATGTGTATGCAGAAAAAGTGGTTGAAGGAGTGGATCTGAGATTGGGTTTGATATGCAGAGGGAATCCGCATCATCAGGAATAGATGCATTGTTTTACCCGCCCCGGTTGAATGATCCTTTAGCGATGCCATGGATAAAAATATTGGCTTAAGAGAAATTCCTCGTATGTTATGAAAATACGAAGATTACGTCTGGGAGTGGCTAATTTTATATATGATAAGCTGATAAGAGCGGTACGTTAGTGACGATAAATACGAGTGATTTTCTGGACCGGAACAACATTACCCCGTTACATTTTCCAAAGCTTAAGAAATAAAAACTTCGAAATTGAAGATGTTGAGATACAACATATAACAACAGATTGAAAGTGGATTGTACTTGGAGCTGACCTTTAGCATTTTTGAGCTGAAGTAAATCCGCTCAATGCATAGATAGTAGTCTTATAATTTGAAATACCCCGATTTTTTTCAAATGGCCACTCCGCAACCTCCACTCCGCTTCACCTCCCACAGACATTTCACTCTCCGCCTCGTACTCTCAACCCTAACAGGTCGCTCCGTGCATATCTCTAAAATACGACCCTCGGACCCCATCCACACTGGTCTAGCTCCCCATGAAATCTCATTTCTACGCCTCCTCGAAGCTGTCACCAATGGCTCGCATATGGAGATTTCGTACACTGGTACAATAGTCCTCTATAAACCGGGGCTCATTACAGGAAGTGCCCCCGGATCCGGCGCAAGTGGAGGCGTCATAAAACATGAGATTCCGTCGAATTGTGCCCGTGGCATCAGCTACTTCCTGCTACCAATGTGCCTTCTCGCTCCCTTCTCCAAAGCCCAGTTCAATATCCTCTTCACGGGCCCCGGTGTCATCACCTCCGCAACCCCAACCGGTGACATGTCCATCGATAGTGTAAGAACCGCTATACTCCCGCTATTTTCCCAATTTGGTATTTTAAACAATATTGAACTGCGCGTCCTGCGACGGTCAAACCCTGGACCAAATGGGAGAGGTGGAGGAGGAGAGATTCAGCTTGTCTTCGGTCACCAGGTTCGACTCCCGAAGACAATACACCTCTTAAACCCTGGTAGAATAAAGAAAATACGAGGTGTAGCATATGCCATAGGTGTATCTGGTTCTCATAACGCAAGAATGATCGAAGCCGCCCGAGGAATCCTGAATCCCCTTTGTCCGGACACCTATGTGTTTTCAGATGTCTCGTCAGCTCCATTGGTACCTGCCCCAACCAGAGATAACACATCGAACAAAAAGAAGATCGGAATTGGTTTTGGGCTGTCTTTGGTTGCCGAATCATCAACAGGTTGCCTGTTCTCCGCTGACGTAGCGTCCTTACCCACCGGGGGAGAACCTCCTGAGGATATCGGGAAACGATGTGCTTACCAACTCCTGGAGACCGTCTCAGTGGGTGGATGTGTCTCTCGAGCTGCGGCCCCAATGATGATAACACTCATGGCGATGGGCTCTGAGGATGTGGGACGACTGCAGGTTGGAAGGCATGTCATTGCCGATGAATCCATGATCCAGTTCGTGAGGGACCTGAATAAATTCGGTTCTCCTGGATTGGGAATTAGGGACGCGCCCGGAGAAAAGGAAACGGGAGATGTTGTGATCAGCGTTGTTGGCAGAGGGATAGGCAATGTCGGCAGGAAGATCGCTTGATCGACTATTGTATCGTGCGGCTTTTCGTCTACATCCTATTACAAAACGGACTCTCAGAACTTTAATGGTATCCGCATAACATGCATTCCACCATTCCTGCAATACATACCGCTCATATGCTGGGACATTGCACAAAGGATCGCAGAAGCAACGGACTTAAAATTTGGGCGTATAGAACCTCCCATCCATCGCGGTCGACGCATTTGAGGAGTAAGCTTCCGGTGTGACCTCGAGAGGCAAATCATTCTCGAATGTGCCATTCTCTCTAGTTGCCATCATTCGCCAACTGCTGCCCATCCCGTCGCTCGACAGCAGAAGGTGGTCTTCGAGCCTTGAGTTTAGGGATTCTGGACCTCTCGTTTCGGGCAGCAAGAACTTGAGGGTCACCAGGATTTTGCAGCAGATAGCAAGCGGATGTGTCCACTATGGCCATTAAGCCTTCCCTTTAGAAATACCTGCTACACTCGAGAAGGACGGAAAAGCTGAGAGTCAAGACGTTTCGGATACCCTCCAGACCTTCTCTGGGCTGGGCCATCGTAGCAGTCAAGTTCTTTTTGTTCCACGACTCTCATGATGATCGTCCACACTTCCCTTTTGTATATATTTTCTATTCTAATACTATTATCCGCCAGGAATATAAATGCCATACCTCCTACTAAATAAATTCAGAGAGAAAAGACCAAATCATTCACGAATCACAGATTGAATTTTAATATTTCGCTTTTCTTAAGCTATATGAACAAAAAAGGAAAGTCAAAACGCAAAGAGGGTTTAAAGGAGACCAGCAGAGAATGCAAGGCGGAGAGGCATTGGAAGAGTTAAGAGAAAAAGCAGAACAAAATTTACTAAGATAACTAATAGCTTACACAGAGCGAGAGATCAACAGTTGCAAATAGTTAACTAGCAGAACCGGGAAAAGCGAAAGGTCAACGGAAACAAGGGAAGAAACAAACCAAACAGAACGAGGCAAGGAACATGTGAAATCCACCCCAAAATACATCCCACCCATCTTCTGCAGAGCATACTTTTCAAGGAAAGGGGAAATCAGGAAGAAATTAACAGGGAAAAGACAAATAAATGAAATGCTAAACTATGTAAAAGGAAAAGAAAAGGGTTAAAAATAAAGATTGTTGTGAATCTGTCCTCTCTATCCTTTTTTCTCCCTTGTAAACCCACCTTCATTGCTTCCCACTTTCATTTCTCTGCGTCATTCATTGGTTGGTTTAGGGATATAATCATATCTTTTGAGAAATTTTTGCAACCTCTTTCCATTCTGCTTCTCTCAACCAAGCCAGCAAATGAACAACTCAACCAGTCAATACCCGTCGCTCCCTGAATGACCCTTGTTTGCATTCCTTCAACTTTCCTGCCCAATGTCTCTTGCACAATCGTTACCGTACATGAGAAATGACGTTCATGAAGAGTGCAGCCCCCGAAACCTGCAGTCCTCCACCCTGGCAGACGGGTGTCCCCTATCCCTCGTATCCCTTTAAACCCCTTTCATTTCAAATGGGTCCGACAAATCGGGGTCTTCCAACATGCCCAGAACATACCCATAGTTCCTCCAGCATGCAACATGCAACCCCGCGCTCCGCCCTCGGGTGGCAAGACGCTTTTAAAGAAGTAAAAATCGAAAAAGATTTGGACCACAAATGGGATAAGAGAATCAATCAAGATTAAAAGCAGCCTCGAAAAGGAAGGGGATTTTCAAACTTCAAATCAACCCACACATACGCACATAGAACACACAAAGAACACAAGGCAAGAAACAAACAAACAAATTTAGAGACATGGAAACATAAAAAAAAAAGGGATCAAACAGAACAGATACAGCAATGAAAAAAAAAACCCCACAAAAGACTAGGAATCAACCTCTACAGCCTCCCCTCCTCCCTTAGCAGGAGAAACCCCTGACATCTCATCATTCGCTGTTGCTGGCTCCGGGGCATCCGGCATGGCCTCATCTTCATCTACACGGGTAGCACCACCAGTCTCATCATCCGCCTCAGTCGACTCCTCCGCTTTCCCACCGTTAACCTGCTTGTGGCCATTTGCCTTTGTATTAAATTCAGCTTCATCTTTTTCCTTCTCCCTCGTGGAAGGGGGTATATCAGAATCCAGCAGCGTCTTCCATTTGTTCAAGATGTTGATGGAGCGGCCGCGGAAGTTGAATTCCTCATCTTTGGGGATGGAGTTAAGCTTGATGATGGCCTTAAGCACTTTGTTGATTTTGGTGGTGCGGATGATGCTGACTTCCAGGTCTGCATAGGATTCCAGCTTCTGGATGTAATTGGACATGTTTTCCATTTCATCCTCCTTGGGTGTCTGGTCACGTGTAAGAAATCCTTTCTGGAGTTTATGACGAAGATACAGAACTGAGTGTGAAGTTCTAAGTCAGCACAAAATGTCGCTCTCTCCATTATAATAACAACTCTGGAATAATTGAGATGGTAAAGCAGTGAAAATTTAACTGGAACAATGGATGGTTGTAGATGGTTTACCTTCTTTCTCCTTCTTGAGCTTGGCTGCCTGCGAGTCAAGCGGCTTTTCAGGCTCCTTTAGAGTTTTGACAGCACCTTCATCACTCGGTATTTTCGTTGCCTTTTTGTCCTTTTTCGCAGTGGCAGCCTTTGCCTTTGATGGTCTGGTTGCAGCTTTCTTGTCGGACTCGCCGGTCGCAGGGGTCTTGGGGGTTGTCAACTTGAGTTTAGTGGCAGTCTTGGGGGTCTTTGCAGGCTGTGTTGTGTGCGACCAAAAATGACACGAATCCCTATTAGCCAACTGTCTTTTCTCTCGCCAAAGCACCACCCACAAGTGGCGCCCGAAGATGGTCGGGCTATGCTCGCAACTAAACAAAACATCCTGGGGCTCTGCTTACCTTGTCGCTTTCAGCTTCACTATCGATATCCTTTTTCCGTTTCTTAACGCTCTTTCGTTTCTCAGCTCCTGCATCTGCTGCCTCCTCGTCATCTTGCTCATCAGCTACTTCAGTGCTCTTCCGTTTTTTCTTCTCCTGCTTCGCTGCTTTAGCAGCTTCTCGAGCCTCTCTCGCTTCCTGGTCTTGCTCTAATGCCCGTTGGTGGTCAGCAAGCATATCCTTAAAGTATTGAAGATCGTGGTTCTCTGCGGCAACATGATATGCTTCGACGAGGGCCTTCGTCTTTCCTTTCTCGCTCACGTCTTTGCACGACTCGGGGTCAAGAGGTGTGAGTTCTGTGTTTGGAATCCATGCACTGTAAAGAAATCAGTCATTTTCGTCAGCCTGTATCCTTCAAATTTTCAATCCAGTCACCACCACACGTATAAAGGGAACACACTCCAGAGAATTGATCTCAGAGAGAATGTAGAGAGAAAGGTGCAAAGGGAGAGGGAAGCCAAACCAGACTTACAATTCATTAGTGTACAAGAACATAATTGGAAATGTGCGCTCATGAACTCGTTTGCCGCCATTGTCGTAGGCTTCTTTGTATGTACCATCCTTCTGCTTCGTAGTCACCGGACGCGTCGACAGGAGGCTAGGTGGAAGCATCTCCTCATCACAGATTATCGAGGGCCAGGGGGGATAGCTCTTTAGACGAGCAGTGTAGTATTCTCCTGGCTTCGCATCCAGGTGAGTGATACGGTTCATGGACTTCTTCTTATTCAGTTTTTTCCCCTTACTATCGGCGGCAGAAGTCGACTTGCGTTTTCCGTTGCTCGATTTCCTGGATACGGAGGGTGTGCCGTTGGCACCACCTTCCGCCACATCAGCAGTAGCAGCAGCTGCTGTAGCAGTCTCTTCATCCGAAACATGACCCTCTTCCTTCTCTTGTTTTGGCGTTTCAGCGGGTGAGCTTGGTTTGGCACTCTCTTCAGCGGCGCCAGGGGCGGTGGGGGTTCAGGGTTTCAGCAGGAGGTGCATCTGTTTCTAGTACAGTGACAATGAGAGGTTAGTAAAATGAGAAAAAAAAGAATTTCCCACCCCAAAAGGGAGACGATCAAAAAAAAAAAAAAATCAACCACGCCGAGACGAAGGGCGAAACGAAGGGGATAGCAGGGTTGACCAACCGGCCGACGCGTCCTCAAGCTTCACATCACCCTGTTCATCTTTCTCTAGACGAAGAGACTCTGGAGCCTTTGCGGGAGCTTCTGCAGATGGTGTGGGTTCGTGGGCCACGTCGCTTCGGCATGCAGCGGGGTTCGCATCCTCAGCCATGGTGATGGATGGTGATGGTAATCGCTCAGGTTGAAATGAAAACAGGAGATGCAAAGGATTCGGGGGACGATGAGGCAAAGAAGCCTGTCAAGTCAAGAGTGATGGGCAGGTGATGGTGTTGGCGACGGGGTTGTATTGGGAAGGATGGATGTCGGGGTGGGTGGGAGTGGAAAAGAGTTGGGGGGTTCGAGGTTTAGAAAGTTGAGAGTTGGCGGTAGATAATATTATTTTTCCTGGGTGCGCGAAGATCGTGGCATGAGACAGGAAACGCGTGTGTGGAAAGAAGACGGCAGCGGAAAAGTGAAAAAAAAAAACGGCCATCCACAACCGAGGGATTGGATGTGCACAGGGAACACTCGGGTTGTGTTTATTTCCTCTTGTCGATCAATCAATTAGATTTATTAATTGATGATTATATTGGGTGGCCTCTTCTTTGGCGTGTAATCAGAGAGGTTCTTCGCCTGGTGGGCCTTGATTCATCCACCGCTGTGGATAGGGACGACGAACGATCACTCCACGCTCTCTCCTCAGCACTCGCTGCCAGTACAATCCCAAGCTCTTTTCAAACAGTAAAAACAAGTAGAGACAGATTCAGCACACAAACTTGAACAGAGAAGCCAACACTAAAGAGAAAATAGCAATGAAAATGACATGAAACTCGATAGGAAAGTCTGGAGATATCGCTATCTCTTCATCAACAGCAGTAGATTTTCAATAGAGCCACCGCAGCAGTCACGGTTGCGGTATGAACAAACGAGAAAATAAATACGGGTATCCCTTTACCGCAATTGCATCTTTAGCAGGATGCCAGACGGAGCAGATGTGGAAATGCAGTTATCTCTTGCGAGTGAACAGGAGGGAGTAAATGCAGATGGAAAAGTTGAGGTTGAAAAAGCGATGATGCCTTTGGTAACTAAGCAAGGAGAGAAGCAGCACACACAGTTAAATATTGCTTAACATTCAACCAGGGAAATCATACGGAATACATCAATCCAGTCTCCAACTATCGATCTCTCTCTCTCTCTCTATATATATATATATGTGTGTGTGTGTGTGTGTATGTCTTCCCTCGTTTTATATTTGTTTATTTTCCCGCGCTGCATTTGGTTTTTCTAGATTCAAATTGATAAATTATACCCCTCCAGCTCGAAGGTGGTTACCATATATATATCCTAACATAGACATTCAATCAGGATATACTAGAATAAAAAGTAAACCATTCACAAATGTGGATGGGGAATTGTTCACGTAGAATACAATCATTGCATTTCACACAAGGCCAGTTAATCAGTGATTCTATTTGAGACGGCCGTGGCATTTCCGATTTCGTCCGTGCGAATATGCCCAAAGAGTTATCCATGGATGGGGGGAATATGGAGCCAAGAGCTAGGAAGGCTCACGGTACTGACACATGCACCAAGGAAAAGTCAACACGGCGTCGGTCCAATCACCTCATCATGTCCGTGGCTGTATCTCCCACTTCTACCCCCCTCTTAGCTCACTGATCGCGATTAACAAATTAACCGGTGGTTCCCTCATCGGATCTGTATGTGTAAGTGTCAGTCTACCTACTTTCTCCTACCGTATCCATCCCATTAAAACGGTTGAAGCCAAACCGGAGCTCACAACAGCTTTTGGTAAAATCCACGAGATGTACGACATTGCCAGCCATCCAGAACTGTTCCGTCAGCCCCTGTCGACTTCACCCGGGGTGGTTCTGTTCACTATTTTGAATCCACAAGAGAGAGAGTGGTATTCCTCACCTAAAACCCCTGCCTGTCATGTGGGGGTAGTTCCATCTGAGAACGAATTGTGGTGCTGGCCATACCATCTGGTATATCTGTACCTTTTAGTACTAGGCAGCAGCCGAAAGATCTCCCATGCCATCAGTGGGAAATTACCATATGATGGTCAAAACGTGAATATTCAAGCTCACGTTCGTGTATATTCCAAGCCTGAGAGCTCTGTCCATTTGATGGATTGGTATATGCAGCGTAGGGAACCAAGGCTCAAGGCTGAAGAGAAATATAACCTTGAAAAAAGAAGGGAGAGTGAGGGAAATGATAATCATAGAATCTGAGTACGGTTTTCCTGAAAACGAATACCTTCTCAGTTATAGGAACCAATACTAACAGAAATGGCATGGCGTTCTGTAAAATATCTATTAGAGCAAAGGAGCACCTGCTAGACAACCTACAGGACTGGCTGAACAGACAAAGAATAAACAAACACCAGTGACCAAAATCCGCGAGAGAGTCGAACCGTTCGTAAGCCAAGTCGAGGACAATGATGTCAATCGGAAACATAAAAGAAAGCATTAGTCACCGAAAATACACCAACGCATGGCATCCCGGCATAGGGAGTGGACATATGGATATAGGGGTCCCTGTTCCGGCTTATGGGTCTTCAACGGGTGGAAAAGGTAATCTTCCAGCGGAAAGGGGTTTAGAGGAATGGGATTCCCCCGCCCATCCCAATCCGCAAACAATGGCTCCTGCAAAAGCATCAGGAACGAAATGATTAGCAGGAGCGATAACGACAACGAGGATAGTGAAGGAGTAAATTGCCCCGAGAATAGGACAGACAATCCGGGGCCATGATGGTGATGAACTCTGAATAAAGTGACGGAGCGTGAAAGGTTGGGAGGCATGGGAGTAAGAAGATAGATGTTGACTGGGGAGAAGCGGGATGGTCAATACGGAACAACGATCATGAACGAGTATCCAAGATGCAGAGACGGCATGTGGCTGAAAGATCAGGAAAATGAGAGTTCTAAATAAAGTGCACATCACAGCAGCGATAGATATTTGAAAACACTGACCATGGTGATTGCAAAATCTGGGTCCAGACACTGCTTGCGCCAAAAGTCCCATAAACAATGTCAACAGTCCATGGACTCCCTGAAAGTTCATCAACTGGCCCCTTAGGTCACTCAGCAGGCGAGGAGGCATGCACGGCCACACTGTGAATACCACCAATACAAGCAAGCTGCACTGCTAGGGTCCGCCTGCGAGCTTGATATATAGCAGCACCGCAGCTGAACCGCTCCGGGAGCCAATTTATTTCATAGGATGATGGCCTTGAGCTGATGATATCTTGTAGTAGCAGTGCAGGAGTAAAGCCAAATGAGAAAGGAGATCGTTCTAAGTATCTGGATAAAAGAACATAGCCCGTTAGTCCACGCATGAGGGTTGACTATCCAGAGGAAGTATCTCTGCCTCCCAGAAGATATGGAGATTCTCCTCCAATTGTATTATTCTGTAAAGCATGTTCCGGGGCAACATTCGCTGCTCCAGCTTTAAGGGTGACTGCAGTGAAAGATCGCGCAAAGCTGATACATCTAGAAACGGTCAGTCCAAAATGCTTCTAGCCGGTTTCACCTAGAGTTGAACTGTGAAGATACAAACGGGTTCCTAATCCAATAAACCAGTAACCAATATCCAATATCCAATACCCAATATTCTAACAAAAAGGGAAATCTCCAAAGTAGCCGACTACACCATCGATTCCGAGACCTGGTTATATGTAGTATTCTAACTTCTCTGTTCCACGACCACCACCACCACCACCACCACCCAATCTATCTAGTTCTGCAGGGAGGTTCTTGATCCACGAGCAAGGATGGCGACGGGGAAACAGAGGGTGGACCGGGCAAATATCTGTTATTACTTGTAAAGAGACGGGCAGATACTCCGTCCTCAACACTGCCTAGTATTTTGGCCAGAGAAATTGGAATCCAGTTCTGGGCAGTAGCGTGCAAAATTTTGAGTATATGGACAGTTATATCCGATTATCGGTTGATTCGGGTTCCCAAGAATAATCGCAACGACGAGGGGTTCGAAAAATGTCCCGACCCCCATATCCTGAAATGCAGGGAAGATAAAGCAACAGACATCAGGAAAAGAAAAGAAAAAGAGAACCTTCACACAGTTGTTAGCTGGGAGAAGCGAAAATATTAACAAAGTTATATTATCTCGATAGATCTTTGAAAAGTCGAACACAAGACATCGCGGTATATTTTCGCGGAAACGCATCCAGGACCCGAAACCATTTTGCATGATGAAATAATATGAACCTCGTCAAGGCACGCCAAACTCCAATCCATAGCAGTTCAATTATAGTACAGAACGAATGTCCTATGATAGACCATACGAAGTGTGAGGAGGGGGCTGGGATCCTTCATAAGTTATCGATGAGAGGGACGGATCCGGAGATGTGTAACAAGTCGGACCAGATCAGGTTAGTTAACTAGTTAAACTACTCAGCATCGTTCGTCTTGGCATCACTTCAGCTAACTAACGTAGATTTGGCTCTGCCGATATCCTCGAACAAGCCAATGCAAAACACCCATTATCCGGTGTTTCAATGACTGCTAATAAATTATATCATTTGAATGAATACTGGTTTTTTGCTTGACGCATTGGTAACTATATCTATAGACTACCTACTACTTGCATTGTAGCGGCACAACTTAGTAAATAAGTTGACAGCTGGCTGCAGCGACCCTCTGCGTTAACATCAGCGTTTATATTCATATTTCGATTCTCTGATGGAAAAGAAAGATTGCCTTTCGACATACATGAAAGAAGAGTAAAGCTGTGGCTAGATTAGTAATGAATTAATATGCACTTCAAAATACAGTCCAGGTATACGCTCATTGCTAAGAGGGTGAGACAGGTATCTCAAATGAAACAGAGAGAGGCGATCTCGATATCTTTCACAGGAAAGGAAGTATACAAACTAGTTTTTAAAAGGAAATGAATCGTCCCTCAACATGACTCAAATTGTGCCCTTGTTGTCTAAGATCCGCTTTTTTGCCCTCTAGAATAACCTCCGCAGCCTTCTCGCTGATCATATAGATGGGAGCTGAAATATAGAAACCAGGTATCTTTGGGAAAGAAGAAGCATCGACGACACGGAGGCCGTTTACGCCACGGACGCGGAAATTGGAATCCAACACTGCCATTGGGTCATCGTCGGCACCGATGGGACAGGTGCAGGACGCATGGTGGCCCCAAACCTCGTTCTTGATGAACTCCTTGAGGCTCTCAGTGTCGTTAGCTCTCTCTGGGCCCGGCCAGACCTCCTTAAAACTTCCATCGAGAGGGATGACGTTCTCAAAGATCTTGCGCGAGAATTCCACCGACTCAACCATGGCCTGCAGGTCCTTCTCGTCTGCACCGGCCGCCGTGACGCCAGAGTCGAAGGAGTTGAAGTTAATCACGGGAGTGTCCCGGGGGTTTCTGGAGCGTAGCTTGACTGTTCCAGCGTTGTTGCGCGTGTGTGCTTTGAGGGTGATCCACGTCCAGTGACGAGCGTCAGTTATAGCCTTAACGGAGGAACCGGGGTAAAAACCGGAGAACCAGACCGGGGCACCGGATATGAGGACATCCGGGTCACCAGCGGATGCGGAAGTTCGTTTGACGATACCGACAGCAAGGCCACTGGATGTGTATATTCCCTTTTCGTGAGACCCAACGCCCTTTTGGTACTGCTCGAGGCATGGATCTGGATCTGTGGCTAAGAAAGTGCATTTGGAAATGATGGAGAAGTCGCTTGGGGTCTCTGCAATAAGACCAGTCTCATAGCGGTCCTGGAGGTTTTGGCCAACTCCGGGGAGGTCCACGAGGACTGGAATGTTGAATTTCCTAAGCTCGTCTTTGGGTCCAATACCGCTGAGTTTGAGGAGTTGAGGGGTGTTGAAAGCCCCAGCAGAGAGAATCACTTCCTTGGTTGCGGTGACTCTACCTGGGATTCCCTCCTCCGCACCAGTTGCGCGGGGGTCAGCTGCGTAGAGGCTTTTGCCTTTGAGGAAATCAACACCAACAGCCCTTGGCTTAGCACCAGAGGTATCAAACCGGACATTGGTCACCAAGGTATTGAGTGCAAGATCCAGGTGGTATTTTCGAGAACCATCTTCATTAACTGCGTTGGCTGTATCGAGGATAAATTCACGGGGTCCATTTCGTTTATAGTCAGGAGCATTGATTGCAAGGGGAACCTGATACGTGGCCTCAGTGGAGTCACGGAGCGGTGTGTCCGCGTTGATATCACCAAGCAAAACCCCAGCCAGCCCAGTCACAGTGGTGATCAGGCTTCCGACACTATTTCCCATTGCAGTGCCAAGTGCAATAACCAGCGAGAGGAGTTTGAGATCTTGCGCTGCTAGAGACAAGTCCGTCACGGTAGTTTCGAGCCAACCTTCGAAGCCGTGACCGGCAAAGCCATTGGGAACGTATCGTGACCGCTCAAGACGTTGAAAGTACTTCCGCATGTTATCAGGAGACCAAGATGCATCACCAGTGATGGTCTCAATGCTCCGCCAGTCGCTTTTATGAGGGTAGATGGTGATCATTGCATTGTGGGAGGCACAGCCTCCTAGCGTGCCTGCACGGGGATATAGAATTCCCAGAGGCTTAGCATCAGAAGGTGCATTCTGCCCGACGTGAACTTGACCATTTGCCTTTCTATAAGTAAACTTGGAGTTCTTTTTTTGGCGTTCAAAGTCAGGGAAATAATTAACCCAGTAATCCCAGCGCATTGGGGCATATTCAGTCGAATGTAAATGCAGAGCTGGCGTCTGATACAGAATGGAGTCGCCCTGATCATCGCCCGCATCAATCAGCAGCACTTTGTGGCCTGCACGAGCGAGCCGAGATGCCACTGGACCACCTCCCGGGCCAGATCCCACAACCACATAGTCGTATATCTCTGTGGTGTTTGACGACTCACGTTTTGCAAATGCACCTTTGATGGGGCTGTGGTGCTTTCCATGAGGAACACTGTCCAAGTCGTCAGTACAACGTATTCATTGATATCTAATTGAAATTTGGAACACTCCACTCACGTTGCAGCTAGGACATCGGAGGCAACGAGGGCAAGCAAGCCCAGACGTTGTTGGAAAAACATATTACCCGGACACCCTAAGCTTAACGAGGGGATATATTATTCAGAGTTGCATGCAGCTTCAGCTCCACGAATTCCAAACTCACAACCGGTGAAATATGCGAAAGAATGTGCCCGAGAATGAGTGATAGAACACATGAAGGAATGGGAAGAATAAACAACAGACGACAGACGACAAACGACAAACGACAAACGACAAACGACAGACGACAGACGACAGACGACAGACGACAGACGACAGACGACAGACGGCAGGTGAGGAAAGAGAGACTGATGAAGCAACCCAACCTCCAAGGTTTTTTTTTGTGCCTCCAGATTGACTGAGGGGGAGCTTTAAACCTGGTGCAGGTCGGTTTATCCTTTCGAACCCACCCCCTGAAAATTCCGCGACTCCATACCCCTGAGGAAACGCGGGCGTGTTAGTGCCAAGCTACAAGCATAACTTGGAAATTGGAATATCAGGATGAAGGAAGATCCCGAGGAGCCTTATTATGTTATTCTGCTTCAGCAGCCCGTGCATGTGCGCGGGACGCCTGTTCATATGGGGCAGCAGATGCTTGTCCAGCGTTTTCTGGTATGGCGATTGGTTCTGCCCCCATTATGGCTTGCAGGCTGGAGTCGCTATACAAATCCAGCTGGTCCACGAGTCCACGACTCAGTCAACCAGTCAACATCATTACTTGGGGCCTGAGGGGGGTCAACAGGAGTTCATGGTTCCTTGGTTGGAAGTGTGCTCGCTTAAAGCCCCTGGGAAAATGTTCCTGAATGTTCCTGAGCCCTTGCCGCCTGCCAAACTTTTAGAAAAAAAACTGATGCTGAACTATTTTCTGTGCAAGGATGTATCATTTCATGGATTATTATCGTTCAGTTCAATTGAATAGTCCCAGATAGATGCCGGCGCATGTTTCTACGCTGATTGCTGGGGTGCAGGGGGTTGTGGAATAACAGGACCATGATCACGATGTGGCTGCTTACTGCTCAATGCTCATTAACCCTAGTGCAGCGGGGAAAGCTTGGTAGTAGTTAGTTAGCAGAAAGAAATCGTGTGAAATATTCCATGTTTTTCATACATTCATTTCTCCATCATTGTGGACTTCCAATTTTTGAAGTTCACAACCACTCAACTATCCCGAGCTTGAATAACGAGTGGGAGAAGTTTATATGACCGGAAACATAGCAGTTCGGTTCGACCCATATTCCTTGACGCCGAGAAGCTAACGCTTGGGGAACCGAATCCGCCTGTGGAGAACTGTCGATCATAGTGAGCGTAGCCTGGTCTATTATTGGTGGTGTCCTCTCCCATGCTCCCGGGTTTAGCCCAAGTGCCAACTTCGTCATCGAGAAGGGAATATGGAGCCAGCAGAGAAAGGGGATGGTCCGTCCTGTGTCCATCAGTTTCTTGGGACAAGAATATTTCTAGATTATCTATTGATTTCTGATCCGAGTTAATCACGAAAATCCCTCTCTTCAATTCTGCCCAATGAAAATGCGGCAAATCTCAATAAGAGAATGAAAAAGAAAGAAGACATTAGTTATTGCGATTAATGATATCCGCAGTTTAGCTCATTTGTTCGCAGCGTAGCACTCCGAACTCCGGTCTTGATAGGACGATGCAAACATCACTAGCTACAGAACTGGAAAGCAATGATGGAAATAATTCGACTCTTCTCGCGTGCGTAGAGTTTCCCAACCCTGGCCCACACTTGAGAAGCAGGCTTTCGTGCCGCATTGCTCTGTCCTGCAGTTAGCTTCTCAAAGAGTGAGGATCTTAATATTAGTTGGGATGATGAATTCGAGGACTCAAGAATGGAAATACCTTCCCACGTCTCAACCACCTGCCGCTCTGCCACAGCCCTCTGGCTCCACGTTTGCCTGCGGTATAAAAGAAGCCTGCCAGAGCAAAATTTCAACATTCTTTCCTGCTTCCAGCATGGAAATTCAATGGCAATCTAAGAGTCAAATTCCGCAGATAGCCCTAGAAGATCTATCAAGAGGTGGTAAGTATCCTTTCTAAATATGGGCAAAATAGAAGAAAATCAGCATCCCTTGCAACTAACTGCCAGGTCTCAAATCAACGGCTCAAAATTTGGAAGCAGGTTTTGTCGAGGTTGCGGAACCGCAGTTGATTCAGGCAGGGATCTCGGCAAAGGAGTAATCGGGGAACCATCAACAAAAAGGGGGCTGAACCTCTGCATATCATGCACGTTTCAGCGAAGTCCTTCTTTAGCCCCCCCCGGATTCTCGAACCGATAATAAATATCCGAATTTCCAAAAACCATCCAGTGGTAAACTCAGCATCCTCAGAAATTCCTAGGATGTCTCTTCAATAGCTTCATCCGATGCTCCTCTGGTCTCTACCGTGTATCTGTCCTTTGGGACAACCGGGTTTTGGCGGAGCACAGCACTAAGAATTTCGCTTCTCTACTGATTGGCGTAAGCCCTAAGTTCCAGGAGGGACGGTGCGTAAAGTCAGAGGCGGCGGCTCAAGGTATCCTCCTGACATCCTTGTCGAATGTGATGACTTGAAACTTCCCTCCATTCGATGGATGCACTGTGGGCTTTTTCGAGCCTCCGCTGCAGAAGACATGAAGCTCCAACGAGTTCCTTTTTGTCCCCGTCCATTTTCGGTCTCACCTAGTTCCTTATTATGAAATGTGATAAGACGGACGCTGTGTGGTAGTTTGTTTGTTTGTTTTGAAATACTAGATTATTCGTAGTAGTCTCGAAAGAAGAAGAAAAAACCCCGTTTTCTAGGCGGCCAAGCATCCCACTACCCAAGTCCAAGAAATAAAACATGGAGGCCAAAGGAGAAAATTTAAGGAGATTTGTCAAGCTGACAAAAGGTTATCGGGGGGTGCTTTAAGGAGCGAAAATTTTGTATCAAAAACCCTCCATAATGTAAAAAAAAAAAAAAAAAAAAAGAAAAAAAATCAGGGAAAATGAAACGATAATTAAAGTCTAAAACGCTAAGGGAATAAGTTGGTCGAAAGAATGACTGGGGTACACAGCAGAATCATGTTCGATTAGGATTATCAATGTAAAAAGAGGCTAGACGGCGTGGAAGTAGTTGCGCTGGTGCTGTTGGAAATTAACAACATCAACCAGAGGCATCGCATCCGATTCATGGCATTTCGGTTTTTGGGACAATCTCTCTGAGTTGCGCATCATGGCCTCATCATGGGATGTGCTAAAAGTCCCAAATGTTCCTGATTTTTGATGTTCGGTGTAGGAGAACAGAGTGGGAAAAACTCTGCGGAAGAATGATCGCATGGCTGGCATGCACGCACAAATGATACCGACGTGGATCTCAATTGTGCTCCAGTATCCCATTTCAACATAATCCCCTGAGAGCGCACGTTAGTTTCACTTCTCTGGCAAGTAACGTAATGGGTACACTCACAGGTAAAATTGTGTGATTTGGCAAATTTGAGAAGCGTCTGTAGGCGGAAAATGCTGACGATCGTGACACTATCAAGTTCGCTGTCAGCTTCATCTACAATATTATAGCTATTCAGAGGCAAATCCGAACTTACAAGGATCCGACACTGAACATGAGGCAAATATGGATCTTCTTCTTCCGCCACAGCTCCAATTGGGACAACTCTCGTAAAGGCAGAGCCAAAGTGACAAAGTCAAGGACAATATTAAAGCCGGCACTCGTCCAGCCCTGCATGTTGATATCATTGCAATGGCCCGGCGCAGTCTTATCCCACCGCAACCATGCTAATTCAATTGGTCTGCACTGAAAGACGGATACAAGGATAAAGACGAGACCGTATGCCAATGTGATGGCCATTAAGACGTATATCGCTATCCTGAAACTCTTCTTGGAAAATATCCTTAAATAGAAAAAATGAAGAGATACTTTTGTGAAAATGAGGGCTAGAAAATAAAGCCATTCGTCGAAGTAGTATATCTAAAAGCTCTTGTCAGCCATAAAGAGGCACAGTGATAGGAAGCGTAGAAACATACGTAAAGAATGTTTGTAATGTCGTCGAAGGCAACGTGCCAGATGTCTTTGCCCAGGCCCGCATTTGCGACTGTTTGACCGTGGCTATTAGTTTTATTTTATTCGTTTTATGCGGACCTATGGAAAAATGGAGTGATACTCACTTAGAACGGAAAATGCAGAGAAAGGTATCGTGAACACCTAGCCTACCTTCAGTAATCACACACACACACACACCGTAGGTCATAGGAGCTGAGGGAACCCACCATTGCCAAAATTATCATCACATCGTCCATTCCGAATTGGCCGCCATTGAAAAATGGTAGTCTAGCCATCATCCGCAAAGCGAACGCTAGAAGCGCAAGGCCACCTCCTGTAACGCCAGTAACGGAAATCAACTTAGTTCGATCGCGAATCGGCCGCCCACACTTTAAGTCAGAGAGTCTCTTGGTTGCTACATTAAGTCAGCAGTTATCATTATATTCACGACGCAGATACCACCTACTCAACGATTCTCTGATACTACATGTCGTTTCCACGCATGGTCCGATTTTTGCTTGGAGCGCAGCATTTGTGCAGGTATCCATACACCTTAGGTCAGTGAGCGCGCACAATTCAGCAATTGCTAGTTTCGTACAATTGATCTGGTTTCAATTAGCAATGTGCTCTGCTATGATGCATCTTCTGGTTCCCATCCTACCGCGCATGCTGGGACTTGAGAGCGCTGTGCTTGGGAGGCCGAGATAAGGACGGCATATGCCGTGAGAGCGGTGTTGAAAGCCTTCATATCCGTGATCGGAGTACCGCAACGGTGCCGGGCTGCCTAATTGCCACACATGAGGAAGAGGGGCCGAGAGAGCGACAGGATGAAGTCAAACTGCGGGCCTAATATATGATGAGGTGAGGGAGTCTCTACCAAGACAGTATTGAATATTAAATGAAAGAAATGCGAGACCCTGTTCTAGATAATGATAATGAAAGTCTGTGATCCCAAAATCATCTTCCATGCAACGCAAGGATCAGGGAGAGAAGGATATGACAATTCGGGAAATATTGATTGACGTCCTTCAGGCGTCCAAAACATCTCATCCTCGAAATAGCAATATATATATATATATATATATATATATTTTTGAAGACAAGGGATCGTGGAAACCAAGGGGACGATTCTAGGCGTCTTAATATCATATGATAATGATTCAGAGAGCACACGCCAAGCATGCTGCTCGCCGCCAGCAGAAATCCCCACTGAAGTTGCCCCAGTTCATGGGCGCTGAGGGAGAAGAATTAGGAGAATTCATTGATCGCCGATCAGCAGCTGAGCCCCCCCTAAGATTCCAGGAACGAGCCTAGAAGCCCAATTATAATCCCGACATGGTGGAGCTGGTAGATAGGCCCATAGGCATGAAACTACCCGCCCGACGTACACTTGCGACAGCGGCCCGTTGGCCCATAGTAGTAGTCAAGTATTCAGAGAAGAATAATATGCCAGCCGCATCGTCGTCTCCTCCTTGCCCTTGCTTCACTTCAGTCAAGGCTGATTGTACTCCGTATCCCGTCAGAAATTAGCCAGTTAAATCTCGGCTACGGGTTCAACTTTCAGGTGCCTGCCCATAGTTAGTTATACTTTTTCGACCATTGTGCCGGAGATATTTTCCCCAGGACTTGATGATGTTAACGAGCGGCGGCGTGGAAACCTTGGAACGTTGGAGGGTTGGTTAACTTTGTTAGGGTTAGCGTTGCCTTGTGATCCTTCAGCCGAATGTCTGCAGGTGAGTTAAGTTCAACCTCAACATCTTTACTGCTCCCTCTTCCCAGGGGGTCGCACTTCTTCTGGGCAGATAGGAGAGAAACAGGGCGAGGGAGATAAAGAGAAGCGCAGCTGCCAGCCTTCTTTTTAAGGTCCAGGCCATGAACCGGCCCCTGGCGTTTGCATGTCTTCTTTTGCGACCATGTTATTTGCATCACCGTTGAAAGAACCCTTGTGTTCATCCCGCGCTAGGTTAGACAACCTTGGAACTGCGTTGATACCCCATAGTACTCCGTATTATGGACCAGAGGTTACCAGCACCGGGTTGTGAGCTTGAAACGGGCTATACCCCTTTCACCTGTGACTGCTTACAAGTTACTCCCCGAGCCGAAAGGTTTGCAGATCTTGATTTTGATAATATGGGCCCATTTTAAGCCATGTTTCTTTGGCTATCGAATTTTTGTCGGTATGGAATCCCACTACTGGACAAGCCAGCTATAGGATATCGATACTCCTCTCCACATGCCCCTTAAAGTCTTTCAGCTTTCAAAGGCGTTTCTGAGGCACCCAGGGAATCCGTATTGTCACATTATTCGGTCTTATTTTGCTCACTTTTCATATTTCCCTTATGTCAACTGCCCCTCGATCTCAATATTCTCCCTCCGTGATCTTTTTCGGAGAGATATAAGTTTTGCGACACTACGAAGTGCTTAACCAATCGTTCCATTTTTTTTTAATGTTTTTGGTCATTCGTTCTTGTCCTTTCCTCTTCAGTATCCTCTTTGGAGGCTTTTATTGGCAGATATCAACGTCCAGTCATTCTTTTTTTTTTTTTTCTTTAGGATCGTTATATTTGCGCTGGTGATGAAGTCCTTTTCAATTCTCTCATTTTTCCTTCCTTTCCTAGGGGTGGATATCCTCGTCAATGCCTTGCCAACTGCAGAAAATATTGCAAGATTCAATGCGGAACGAGCAGAGGAGCCTTGCCCTTACGCGAAGCTTCAGGCTGAGCTGAAACCCAAGCTGGCAAAGCGATTTGCTTTTGATTCGATGAAGGAGCCAATTGATGGTGAGATATACACAGGCATGGCCGCTTGTGAATATACCTGACATTTAACATAGTTACTGGAGAACATGCCTTTTTACCTCCAAACTTCGAAGCTGGTGACCAGCGAGGTCCTTGCGCGGGTCTGAATGCGTTGGCAAACCATGGGTATATCCCACATAACGGAGTTACATCTGTATTGAACATTTCTCTGCCTGAGACAATTAAGAATCTAACATGAACTTGCAGGCAGCTCAAGTTATCTTCGCGATCAACCGCGGTGAGGATTATCTACATATGAAATGCCGTACCCCTGAGTTCAACCTAATATGATTTTGCCATGTAGTATTTGGAATGGGCCTTGACATTGCTACAATCCTTGGTGTCCTGGGAACTGTATGGGCTGGCAATCCAATCTCTCTGACCCCCGGGTTCAGCATTGGCGGACCAACTACCCAGTCTGAAAACATCCTACACGATCTTCTTGGTTTAGTTGGTATGTGTGGGAAAAATCCTTTTGCGAAATCAGGATCAGCACCATTAATAATGTATCTCAGGAACCCCACAAGGTCTAATAGGATCTCATAATTTGATCGAGTCAGACTCCTCCAACACTCGTGATGATCTATATGCGACAGGAAATGCCCACACCCTTCATATGGAGAAGTTCCTGGGCTGGTATAACATGAGCAGAGAACACCAAACCGGAGATTATAATATGGATATCATGGCAAAACGGGCAGCAAATCGGTTCCAGGAGAGCAAATTGGAGAACCCTTATTTTTACTACGGTCCCTTTACGGGTTTGGTCAGTCGCAACGCTGGATATATTTTTCCCGGCCGATTGCTTGGGAATTATTCTAGAGCGAACCCGGAAGGTGTTTTGAGTAAGTCAAAATTCCTCATATATATCGTAGCCGTCAAGAATGCTAACCAGAGTCGAATTATAGCAAAGGAAGTTATTCGGAACTTCTATGGTGTTTATGGTGATGAGGATCATCTCGAGTACAAAGAGGGCTGGGAACGCATTCCAGAGAACTGGTACCGCAGGCCAGTCGATTGGGGTTTGGTCGGCTTTAATACTGATCTTGTCAGCTTTATTCTGAAATATCCCCAATTGGCAAGGTAAGCATGGACTAATCTGCGTCTCAGACACCTGTGTTGATATGAAATATAAAATATATGAAAGAAGATCCGTCAACTAACCATCCCATCCCATTGCAGCATCGGAGGCAACATGGGCAAAGTCGACACTTTTGCAGGTCTCGACCTTGGAAATCTGACCACCGGCATCGCCAATGCTGGCCAGCTGTTGGAGTCCAACAATCTTATCTGCTTCATTCTCCAATTCGCTAAGGCGCTTGCTCCGAGTACTCTGCCTCGTGCTTTTGCCGCAGTCGAAGCGCCTTTGAAGCTAATCACTGAAACTCTTAATGTTCCTCTTCTTGACCTCAACTGTCCTTCGTTTTCCGATCTTACCAGGGATGGGAAGCCTCTTTGGGACGTGTTGCTGGATTCGTTTCCTGGTGCTAAGAAGGGCGGGACCCCATTGTAGAAACTATGAACTGTACAGGCCTAAGGTCTTATTTTATGTCCTTTCTATATATGTGCTTGAGGCTTAACACAGAAGGACTAAATAGCTATGCTTGCATAAAGAATATTTGAATTTGTTTCTCTCATTCCATTGGCCTAAATATATATTTTAGCCATTTTTGCGTTACTAGATTTATATACTTCCAGGGTTTCTACTTCCGCAAAGGTTATATAAATCGCCCTCTATCTCTTCAAGCTTCAATATTTATAAAATAACAGGCATTCTGGGGAATTCTGTAATCAGCCTTTCTAGGTTTCGATTAGGATCTTCTCGTTCTTCCTGAATCAGACGAAGATTCTCATATCGTTAGAAACATGTGTCCATTGCTCACTTAAAAAATTGCCTTAGTCACAAAGATTAGAAATCTATTTTTAAGCTCTCGACTCCCACAGTTGTAAAGAACTAATAATTTATGTATTCAGACATAAACTCCGCTGGCTGTTGTCTTCCAAGGTCATCCTTGTATAGGAAAAACGCTGTTGAGACGTCGAGTTTAAAGAATCATAGTAAAAAAAAAAGAAAAAAAAATCCAGAGTTAGGATTTAGAAAGAATTCCATATCGCTTAGGACCCTTTCAAGCTATTTTAAATATGTACAAAAAATGTATTACTGGTACCGCATATCACTTTATGGTTCAAAAATGCATATGAATAGAACATCGGAAGGGATTGAGACACCCCCAAAGGGTACAAAAGGTAAAGTAAAGTAAAAAAAAAGAAAAGAAAAGAAAAGAAAGACAAAGAAAAATATGGGTGAATGCGGTGACGAGAATAAAGTGCGTCGGATGCAAGGCGATAGGGAAGGTCATCCAAGTTTGATGTGATTGTAATGCTTTGGAGGAAAATGTTAAAACACCCTTATGGACGAAAACATTTGATGATAGGAGCTGGGTCACCATGTCGTTTCTTTCATGTGTCGAGACACATCCTCGATGACCCATGATAATGGATGTTTTAGTCCCTTTCCGCCACTATGTCGAGATGTGAGATTCGTGAGCAGTCAGTCGTTCGTATCTTCTTATCCTTTTTGCCTTGCATTTTGATACCATGGAGGGATTGTGTTAAGGCCCAGCTCTCCCTTCCTCAACAGCTACAACAATAACAACACAGATGTCGTCTACCTTGCCACCTCGGAATTTGTCCAAGGTACGATATCTTTGTGCCTGTTTTGCAAATGGCCCGTCCCGGTGATGATCCACACTGGCAACTTTTGCCTGCCGAACAATTGAAAGTGCAAGGAGACTTTGCAGAGTATGAAGTTGTTCTTGAGCATAGGGCATTTGGCGATTGGGAATATGGTTGTTTGGCGACAGGGAGATTTCTAAGGATGGGACAAGGCCTCCGACATGTGTAAGTTTATCAAGTTCAGCAGAAACACTGATTCCCGAGTCTGAGGAGCCATTCCATGCACCCGTAGATATCATTTGGTTGGTTACGATATTTAGAATGTCCTGGTTGAATAAATTGTCCAGAACCCCGTCAGTAGCGAGAATAAGCACGTCACCATGTTGCATTTTCAAATTGGTTACGTTCGCGTGGTAAGGAAAATCTTCGAAAACACGTCCCCCGAATATTGAAGATTGGAGTCGCATAAGTGGCGGAACTAAGGTAAGCTGGTATGGGGTATTGAAATTGTGGGTTTGAGGGACTGAATAATGATGAATGGCTGCAAGACGGCAAACAATGGATCCTGAATCTCCGAGGCTGAATTAAACTGTTAGTATTAAAAACTTGCACGATTCTTTTGTGGTGAAAATAGGTGCATACTTTGCAAGTTCCACCTTGCCGTCTTGATGAGCAACCCCAACACAAGCCGTACTTCCACCCGCAAAAATTGTCTGATCTGCTTTGCATCTCTCATAGCCCGCCTGCATCAGGGTCCTGGCCCTCAATTTATCGAATTTTCTATCCCAATCCAACGCTACCTGGGCCATGTTGCTGCACAACGCATGAGAGAAATCCGCCGGATCCACGCCGTACTCAGCCCACCCCCCCACCCCGTCTGCCACACCGAAAGCAACAGAATTGGTTTCATTGTCGATTTTGCTCACGAAAAACGCATCCTCTCCACTATCAAACCGAGACCTCTTCCAGGCCGCAGCAGTTACCCCCTTATGTAAACCAATCGCGTCCGTCTTGCCAGGATTAAAATTTATGACATTTTTTGTAGGTGAAAGTTTGTGCCCCTTTCCGGAAGCTGACGCTGCGATGCGATAGGACACACGATATTCCGCCATTAGGGAAGGGCTTGAGTGGAACGACCTGTCCGCTCCCACGCCCCGAGATCGTGTAACTGCGGATGTGCAAGGGGCTCGAGAAAAGTTGGTTCCATGAGAAGCCGATTCAGACCATAGGGACCAACCGGAACCCACCACGTTCCACAGCCGCATTTGGGCCAAGCCCCGTAGCCGGCTTGCTCTGGCCACTATCACCCTGTCCATACTAAGTACGGAACTCTGCCCTCCTGTGCAGGTAAGACCTGTGAGAGCATTGGGACAAGCTCGGGAGATCGTCGTAGGTCAGACGCATGTGCTGGATGTTTTAGGATGAAATCGTTACAAAGAAGTTCCAGCCATAGCAATCGTACATAAAGACGCGGATAAACATAATATGCGTTGTTTTATTGGTGAATTCGTTTTTTTGAAGAAGTTCGATGAACGTTCAACGTCAAGGCCGGGAAGTTTCAGTTTGACGCAGGCGCCAAAAATTAGTTTACTCGACAATGCAAAGCAATTGACCAATCGGCAGTTCGGTGCATGCAGCTTTAACCAGCAATTTCACATAGTAATGTAATATGTGGGCTTTATCCCTGCAAGTAAAAAAAACAGGAAGAGCTAAAAATATCTCATAGCTAACTATGAAGCGACCATTTATATACCGCATTTGACAAAGTAACCTGAGTACGCGCTTAGTAATAAACGCGCGTATAACTAGTCGCAAGAAACCAGCAACGCCGGTATATCAAACTCTATTCCACACGTCCACATTCTGAGGTTCAGGGCAGCGTTGGTTGGTAACTCGGCAGTCACCTAGGGTTCAATGTAAAGTTTCTCTTCAAATCACCGAGGCATCAAAAAGATGTTTGGGTATTTAAATAGGAGTGAAACATATATACATAAACTGGGGCATGCAACATTTGCCCTATTCCCATGTTGATCTCTCTTCAAAAGCTCTCCTTCCTGCCATCTCATGACAATGTCGAATATCAAGATAATTGGCACATTGTTTTGTCCGCAGTGCATTTCCCTGCCCATACCTTCAAACACGAAATATTTCTGCATCTTGTATGGGATATAACTCAAATGCTGGCCCAAAGGGACAATACCTTTTTTAATCCATTTCAATCTCCTGATATTCTTCTGGCCTACGAGATAACAATTTCACATGATTGGGACAACACTAAAAGATCCCAGGGATGATTCTCCACTTGACTTTGTTGCAGTACTCCTCCCAAGTCTTCCCGTATTTCTTGATACATCGCTGTTCATCTCGATAGCATCGGTGAACAAGAATTGTTGTCATGAATAGGGCATATGTCCACGGGAGCAAATGGGTAAATCCGCAGGTAGCGCACATCGCATAGGACAGGATGAGATCTCCCAAGTAATTCGCATGACGGACAACCCCCCACCATCCTGCCAGAGACAAAAAAAGAAGTGCATGTCTAGGTTAGTAACCGACTTAACAAAAATGTCAAGTGACAGAATGAGTGAAAGAAAAATGGCAAAATAACATACCGGAACAGATTATGATCGATTTATGAGTCAGACCGTTCGTGGTTTTGTACTCGCCATGGATAAACTCTGGAACCTTGCCCCAAATCAAACATTTGCCCTGGGTATCACGCACGAGGAACTTTTGGTGATTCGCAGACCGGAAAAGTGCATATCCACCAAAACCAGCAGTCAAAATCGTAGCGGCTGCAGTTGGAGACAGCGTAACCGGGTGAACAGCTAAAAACTGGGGCTGCAACGTGTATATTGTCGGGAGCCAGGCAGCGGAACCCCAGGCTAGATAAAATCCAACGTGGTCGTGAGCCATGTCAATAGTTTTGAGGTACCTAAATGAAACTTGTTTTAGCAGGTATACATGCAAATTTCGCTCTCATGTAAACACACCAGTCTTCGTTGAAGAAAAAATCCACGATATACGTCAGATGGAGGACATCAGCAATTAGAATCGAGTTTGTAATGTATCCGTGTCGACAAAATTGCAGCGCAGTAAATGAGATGTCACTATATTATTCTTGTTAGTCCATGGGGGGCATATCATTGAATACGTTCAGCTACGATATACAGCTGAACAGATATTCCATTATCTCACATCAATATCCAGCCAATGATGCCAGGACGGCCATTGTGAAACAGTTTCATATCCCAGGATTGGCCCAAGCGTGGGTTCAACTCAATTCCCATGTAAAGATCGTACAATGGAGATCCTGTGGCAAATGTTAACGGGGGTGAAGGGATATGGAAGGAAGAGCTGCATGATCTAACCGCTGAACTTTCTGTCCTCAGGATGAGATGGCCAGAGGTGGGCTTTTAGGTAGAAGGCCAGAGTGAGAAACAGGCCATAGATATTGAAAGTGGTAAGCAGTGATCCCCAATTGTCGGCAACGAAGGTGGAAACCGGAATCCCTCCATACAAGCTGATAATGGCAAATAGCCACACAGTAACCATCGCAGCCAACATCCCATTGATTTTGTATTTCAGAACGTTCCCCGCAGGGGTTGGCTGACCTTCCTGTGTTGACCCTGGGAGAAAGCTGTAAAGCAGGGCCTGGAATAGAACCCATCCTCCATACGCCAAGGCTGTTTGCAAATTGGGGACTGGGCAGTACCGGTGATAAAACGAAAAGAGACCCTCGTTTTTGAGGGCCACAGCAGTCGACAGTAAGGAGCCGTCAAAATGCTGCAGGGCCACATACCAGAAGAGTATTGTGGTAGGACATGCCATCATAATCACGAGAGATAACGCGCCATGAAGTCGAGGGACTTCAGTTCGCCTGCCCCATGACGGGATGACGTCCTTTGGAATCAACTGGAGTTTGTAGTTCTTCTGATCCGCTTGACAAGGAACTGCAGCTGAAATGACTTCCTCCATCTTTTCATAGAAGTTGAGAACACGCAGCAAGAGTAGATAGAAAAGTTGGAACGAGAGACTTTGAATTAATGGAGCAGAGTCTGCAGGAAGTGTAACATCCAGCCAGGCTATCTTGAAGAGATGAAGTGTTGCTAAACTTTACAGTTACAGTTCAAAGAGGAGCGAATCGCTTAGGTAACCTGATTCGTCCACTATAAATACTGAGATTTAACTTGGTGAGACAGTCATAGACATGTCTTGTGCATTCCGAAGGTAGAGAGCACAACAGATAAACAGATTGATCCCATTACACTGGGTGAAGTAGATCTGCAGGTTCCAGGGGTGGGGGGCTGGGAGATATATAGCTCTCAAGCCTTTGCACCTTGCATCAGAAATGGAGCGTTTGCACCAAATATTTGGTAGCATGCTATTAGACTTTGGGCCTCTGGCAGGCTCCACGGCTTTCTGAAATTTTGAACAGATCAACCCCAAATCTGTTGATACAGATTGGCGGTAAGCCCTGTTGCTTAAATTGCGCCATGAATACCAAGCCAAAGAGTAAAAAAAGGGACTAAACTTCGAAATCTATGGTGTGACTAACTATGGAGAGCAGATAAGGCTAGAGTTCAAAGCAAACAAAGATCAAGTTATACATGGTATCTATAACTTTGCAGGCGGTGGGTCCTTCAACCCTTGGGAAGAAAAAAAAACCAGACCCCGCTGCAATGAATACTTGCAGAATTCAACTGTTGATGTCAAACGTTGAGGTTGAGGTTTGAGCTCGCGGCCAGGCCGCATCAACCAGGTTGGGACGCTTGTGGGATGTCACATGACACTCTAAGGCATCGAGCTTCGAACCACAGCGACATGATTTGCGGGCATCCTAACCCCTATATAAACTAATTCTAAGCTAGTTAACCCAATCCCAGCCCCTTGACCTCCCTCCAGCCTTGGTGTTGAGGGACGGGAGGTTGAAGAGAGATGTATTAGTAATATTGTAATATGTGTGGTTGTATCTATCTGGCCAGTTAAGATATTTTTGTGTGTGTGTGCACGTGTGTGTGTGCGTGTGCGTGCGTGCGTGTGTTGTGTTTGTTTATGTCACCCAGTTGATGATCACATGGTTTTAAAACCACGTTCAACTCTTTTAAAACCACGTTCGACTTTTTTTAAAACCATGTTCAACTGTAATTAACATATTTTGTGGGTCAACTCGGCACATCTTCCTACGTACAGATTTATGACTACCTGCCAGCAATGACGGTATCTCGAGAATTCTTGAAGAGTAGTATACAAAGCGTCCATATGCACTGAATTTACATTCATTGGTTTACGTTTGGCGAACCACGTTCTCATTCCTCCAGTCGCATTATCCTCATTTCTGTCGGAAACTTGGGCAAAATGCATCCCTCAAGGAGAGCTTATGTGGAGGATGCTCCAGAGGTATGGTGATATATCACTTCATTTCTCCATTACCCCTTGCTTTATACACCCTCTGTTTGCATGACCATGTTCACAAAATATCTCTCCCAAAGGACCTGCTCGTCCAGCCCGTTTCCATTGTCCGACCTCAACTGATCAGCTCCCTGTCGTCTTGGAATAGGATACGGAAATGGGAGTTGACTTGAACAACATCCGTAAGTGATAAATCTCTAAAAGTGGATAACGATCATGTTCTCCTTCCCCCCCCCCCCCCATTTTCCCCGTTAAAGTGGTGTCCTAATAGTTTGCTTTTCCGGAAGCTTAGCCTTGGACCGAGACTATGATATGCCCTCTGCAACTGCGGGTATTGCTCCCGAAAAAGCCTCTGCCATTCTTTCCCAGTTCTCTCGTCGAAGAAGAGCTGCTGCGATTGCAGTCCCCACAGATGATGGTCGAGTTCGTGCTAGACTACGCGAGCTTGGACAACCCATAACCCTCTTCGCTGAAGATGCCACTGACCGACGAGATCGATTGCGTGAGCTCTTAACCGACCTTGAAGAGCGGAAGGAGGCAGCTGGAGCTGCTGGCGGTGAAGAAGGGGAGGATGAACTTATGAAAGAGGGTGAGGAGGAGGAGGAGGAGGAGGAAGGAGAAGGCGAGGAGGAATTCTATACTGAGGGTGGCCCGGAATTGCTGGAGGCGCGAAAAAAAATAGCTAGATTTTCGCTGCCACGGGCAAAAGCCAGGATTGAGCGGCAGAAAGAGGAATCAACCATCCCCCTACGGACACATATAAAGCATCGCAAGGCGATTAAAGAGAAATTGCAAAGTTTCGACCTATACGGATCCCAAATTGCCGGCGAGCGGCCAGTGAGCATCGTCCGTTTTGCTCCCAATGGTCAAACTCTAGCTGCAGGAAACTGGGGCGGGGGGATTAAACTTCTCAATGTACCAAGTTTGGATGAGAAAACCACGCTACGAGGCCATTCCGACCGTGTTGGAGGTATTTCTTGGTTTCCAGGCGCTACAAAGCCCGAATCGAATGTATCTGAGTCGTCCATCAACCTTGCATCTGGTGGCGGCGAAGGGAACGTCAATCTTTGGTCTCTCACACAGGATACACCAGTAACGACACTGTCGGGTCACTCCGGACGCGTCTGCCGTGTCGAATTCCACCCCTCAGGAGACTACTTGGCGTCCGCTTCCTACGACACTACATGGCGACTGTGGGATGTTACAACGAGCACAGAGCTCCTTTTGCAGGAGGGCCATTCTCGAGAAGTATATTCATTAGCGTTTAATCCGGATGGCTCCCTTCTTGCCAGTGGCGGTCTCGATAGCTATGGACGTATCTGGGATCTACGCACTGGTCGAACGGTCATGATTCTGGAGGGACATATACGAGAAATATACGGTTTGGACTGGGGTGTTGACGGATATCGCGTGCTCTCTGGATCCGGCGATGGCTGGGTTAAATGCTGGGATATCAGACAAGTGCGATGTATCGGCGGGGTAGGAGCTCATCGAGGTGTTGTCTCAGACCTCAGGTGGTACAAAGGAACTGAAACGTCGTCTTCATATCTCCCGTCCGTCCCGTTGCAAGACCAGAATGGCGACGGAATGACTAGTCCTTCCACGCCACCTGTGGACCAATTAACCTCGTCGTCCCAATCCTTGCAGCCAAAGAAGTCGGGCACTTTCTTCGTCTCCAGTGGCTTCGACAAGAATGTCAATGTCTTCAGTGCTGATGACTGGGCACTCGTCAAGTCGCTGAGCGGTCATGCTGGAAACGTTCTCAGTGCTGATGTAAGCGATGATGTGAAATGGATTGCTAGCTGTGGTCACGACCGTACGGTGAAACTCTGGGGCATCGAAGGATGACTGATGATGGCAGAGCGAGCCGACCCTGAGTAGTAGTTTGTCAGGTTGTTCAGTTCGTGAAGCCTGTTTAGTCGGCACGCAACAAAAATATGGGCAATCTCGAACAAATCGAACTGCTCATTATTCACTGCGCCTAAAAATTTCGAGCTGCTCAGCCTCGCTGAAGTCTGGTCGTCCGTCACCATGCTATATCCTCGTTCACAGTCGTTTGGGAGATGATTCAAGGTATTATCAATGTGTGGAAGCCTGTTTTCATCCCTACACTTCTCCCATCGTCGACCCTCCCTCAATAAATATACAATTGTCACTAGCGCCTCTTGCAGATATCCTATGCCCAAAGGAAGCTGAAGAAATCAAACCACAGACATCCTAGTGGAAACACCAGCCGACATTGCCCTGCCCACCGTAGTTGACCTACTGTTGCAACTTATTTTGCGAGCGATCAAGGGGTCATAGGATGGGTGGGCGCTGAGTCAGAATAAGCTTTCATAAATCTTGTGCACACACACATTGCGGATGACGAATGAACTAATGAACCGCTTGGAACAATTTAAACGGTAATTCTCTTTTTCTCTGACGATACAAATAGAGGTTTTAAAAAAAGCAAGTAAACACTGAATAATATTTTCAAAGGCCATTTTGATGCAGAAAGGGTATCTGTAGAAGGGCATGAACCATAGAAATCACAAGCAGAATCCTAAAATAAAACACTTAATTGAACCTAAACATTGCGAGTGTCCGTCGTAGATATAAACCCACAAGAAATGAAAAACAAAAACCCCCAAAATAAAACTGACAAGCAACAACCCCAGCGACTTAGGGTTGATATGCCGGTAGCTCTAGGTCGGGCTTCTGGTTCCCTTTCGAATCAACAAAGTCATATTCCGGCGCATGATCCCAAGACCTTCCCACAACACCAGAACACATCCGCATCTCCTCCTCCTCCTCCTCCTCCTCCTCCTCCACCACCACCGCCACCACGTCTTCCTCAATGGGCGCCGGTCCGAGAGGCTCTTGCGAATAACTCGACGACATGACATCAAACCACATTCTACTCGCGTGGATACTCTTCGTGCATTCAGCACACTCCACCATAATTTTTAGGTGCAAGCTATAGCTGCGCCGAATGATATCGCTCACGAAGCTAGGCGCCAGTGATTGGAGGCAGGGGTTGTTCAGAGGCCACCCCAGGTGGCAAGGCTGGCTTTCCAGAGGGATGTCAAGGTTGGTGCGGTGGGCTACGATGAGCTTTTCATCCTTGTTGCCATCGTGCGTTCCTCCCCATGTCGAGATGCCGCAGAACGATGTGTGCGTCCTGAGGGTTAGAGATAGGTGGCGGAGGCGGATTATGGGGATGATTTCGGTAGTGGAGAGTTCAGGGAGGTGTGTGGCACTGACCAGCAGTGGAATTGATTGGCCTAGGACCACCTTGTCGGGTAGTTTGGTGATGATTCTGAAGGCTGAGCTGGGGAGTTTGGTTTTGGATGAGAAGATGGAGGTTACCTTTTCTTTCATGGTTGGTTCGTAGTTTTCGTATTCCGGAAGGATTTTCTTGCTGAAGACGGTCCAAGTGGATGGTGCGGGTGAAAAGTTTGTTGCTGGCGATGCTTCTGAGCGGTGGGGTGTAAAATTTAGTGATTTTTGCGCACGCACAGTTCCAGATGATAAACTGAAGGACGACGGGCGTTGAAGCTCTGCGGATAGCTGATATTGTATACGGCAGTGCGTTTCGTTCGAGGTAAGATAAACAGACTCGTAGCTAAAGGTTGGTGGAAGCGGATATCCATCCATGCGTCGCAAAAAGTTACCCTGAGTGACGTCGGATTGTTTGTTGACTGGTGTGTCCGGGAAGACGAATTGGAAAGGCCATTCGAGACGTTTGGAGGCAGAGAAGGTATAGTTCCCACGGAACAACTGTTGAAAATACGAGAAAAATTGGACGCGTCCCGTATATGGGCCTCCGTCTGAGGTTCTAAACCGAGTCTTTGCTTTCCCCAAAAACGAAATGGTTACAGACGACACCGCCTCGTCTTGGGCTGAATTCAACACGACTTTGCCCTGGATAATGGACCCTGGTGACCACACTGTTTGCGGATTATCAAGTACAATAAGGAAAGGCATGGCCCTGGGAAGGCAACGGAAAGTCCCCAGAGGAGGGCATAAAATAGATGACAAAATAGCGGGAATTTATTAGCCACTCTGGGGCAAGGCAACTAGTAATGCCATCCAGCGGTTAAACACCTGGGTTTCCCTTGATGCACTGAGAAACCCCAGGCGGCTTTTGCCATACCGAGCCACTCGAAAATCGCTTCAGTGGAGTGACAATCAGAGAGCAAGCAACGCAGGTTCTGTGTCGTTGACAGTCCCTCAAAGTAAGAGGATAGTATTTCCTGGCACAGGAGAAAAGAGAATGGATTGGAAAGCAGATCGTATGTAGGAAGTGGGGATGAGTACATTTGACAAGTCTCCTTCGACAGGGCAGTCCTTCGGCTGACCCGGCACAACCACTTCGCAGCCGACACAAAAGTCAAACTAATATTGATTGGCATTATCAATAAGTCTTAACCATGCGTGTCAATATAATGACAAGAAGAATATCCAAAACACTCATGGTGTCATCGTGTCATGGTAAGGCAGGCGACTGACATTTATCTGCCCCGCACGGGTGAACGGGGTATCTCGAGAAAAGCTCACCGCCAAATGATGTCTGAGTTTACCCTGAATGCCTCCCGAAGACTGGCCCGGTTCTCTTGCATGTTGGCCCAGTATGTACTACATAGCTCGCGACTAATCCGTGAAGCTAGGCCCTGGAGGGGGGGAAAGTCAGGAGACTACAAGTGAGGCATTGTGAGGATTGCAGGGAAATCCTGGAGAAGTTTCAATCCAATGAGCCAAACATGCAGAACCCCCCCCCCCCCCCCCCGTTGGTGGAGACACTCGAACTTGGTTGGCATGCTTATCCCTAGAAATGCTTTAAATACTTTGTCCAGGGGTGGAATGCGTGGAAATGAGGCACGGTTTTGGTTGATGAGTGAAGGTTAAAATAACCTTCGAAGGTTTCAGGCCATCAATTTTATCAGACCAGTGTGCCAAGCGATGAAAACCACAGGTCTGCCACAGTTTCGGGGAATGCTTAACCAGTAAATATAGATAGAGATAACTAGTTAGTTGTATACAATCTATACTCTGTACGCTGTAAGCTGTGAGCTGTTGATATATCAACATTATGTACAAAAGATCCAAATTGGAACAAATCACAGTATCCATAAGACTAGAATTCATCAATGTGGCTCGATGCAAAAAACAATCTATCCAATCTATCCAACAACTCCCCCACAAACCGTGCAACCTAAACAATAAAAGGAAATGTGAAGGAATAAGAATGAGGGGGAAAACAGGCGAAAAAAAAAAGAATATATATATATATAAATAAATAAATAAATAAATAAATAAATAAATAAATAAATAAATAAATAAATAAATAAAAATAAAAATAAAATAAAAAAATGGACGATGCAAATCATCAGGCCAACCACCCATCTTCAGCGACACAATTCTGACAACCAATGCTGATCCTCGCCCCTCCGCTCACCTCCACCCAATCCTCCGTCTGATGCGGCAACACCCCGCGAACCCGCATCTCAGTCCTTGCCGCTTCAAACCAAATCTCCCGTATAGGAGGCGGTTTCACGCTCTCCTCCCCATCCCCATACACCATGCAAGCCCGCACATCGTTCCTGCTCGCGTCCCAATCCGCCTGCATGTTGCGCATAAACTCCTTGCGCATGGTCCGTTGGTTATTGCCCCCGCCCTTTTCCGCGGCGAAAAATTCAGCAATACGGCCCAGGCCGGACGTGGTAAGCAGCATGCTGATCCAGGGGTCGCACGATGTGTGGAAGGGTGGTTCGGGAGAGAGAGTAAAGCGCAGATAGGAGACCAAAAGGTGGGTGCAGTGGTGGGTGGAGATCAAGGTGCGGGTGTTGGTGAAGGGAGGGGTTCTGACGATTTCAGCTTGCAGTTTGCGGAACATGCGAGAGCGGTCGGGAGGTTGGATTGGGACAGGGAGTCGGCCAGCTAGGTATGTGGCGTAGAGATCGGATTGCAGGTCGAGGCGGGCGCGGGCGTAGGTTTCTAGGAAGAAGAGGGTGTAGAACCTGGGAGCAATTGTCAATATGGAGATAACTTGATCGATGGATTATGGGGGTAGCATCGAGGTGTAAGTATATATTTACACACATGAGAGGGGTGAGCTTGAACTGCAGCTGAGCTACCCGACACTCATGAGAGGCCTGTAAATCCTTTTTGGAGGCAAACGGGGGATCGTTTTCCAGTGAAGTTTGCATATATCTGTCCAGCACTCTATCTGCAAGATAGTACGACAACTTCGAACACACCTCCTGGCGCTTCCGCAAACTCCAGAGATACCGAAAAGTATAGACGCCCTGGTCGCTATTTTCACGCCGGGGAGGGGGAAACAGATCAGAGAGAAGGATCACGTCATCCTCCGGCTCCCGTGTATATGTCCTTGATTCATCGATGGGAGACGGCAAACTTCCGTGTCTTCGAAGCCGTAGATATTTCCGCGAAATCGCTTCTTCGTGGGTATCAATGAGAGTGGTGAAGGCTCTGGACGTCAGCCGCAAGTGGACTATATCCTGCAGACGACAGTGGCTAAAAATATTGATCTGGATCTCGACCGGGAGCCAGCCCCAGAATGAAGGCCTGTTTACCTGATTATCACTGCTCTCATGGGTTACCTTTTGCTCAGTGAAGCCAAACCCCTCTAGTCAGATAGAGCTATATGTTATCTTAAGAAATTTGGTCTGCCTTTCTTTATTGTTCTTCTCTTTTCCCCCCCCTCCCCCGCCTTCCCCCCCCCCCCTTCTCCCCCCCCTTCTCCCCCCCCTTCTCCCTCCCCTCTCCATGGCTTGTATATACATACTACATACCATTGATTTTTCTTCAGATATGTAGCTTTTGCTCTGTCAAACATTGCACGGAATTTCCGGGCCCGCACCTCCAGGTTGGGCGCCATCGCGGCGGGAGCGTGAGGAGGGGCGGTTTTCCGGCAGCGGAGAGAACAGCGGCTGGGCTAGGCTGGGGCGTGGGGAGACGACTCCCTGGAATGGTTCGCCAAACACTAGAAATTTAGATGGTAAAGCAGTTACCGCTCGCGGTGGTACAGATTACAGGTCCGTCTGGATCAGGCTCAGCCAGCGTCCCATGTGCATTTGCGCGCTCGGGACGGAGTAGCTTTGCTCCGGTATCCAATGTTTCATCTTTAATTTCTAGTGGTTTAACTACGCCGTCCAAACGTGCCTCTTCACGCGTTTTCCATGTTTAATTTTCTACGGAGTAGTTATTAATCATATTCCACATCCAGCTGCATGGATCTGGTCAACCCCAAATCTAACCAAAACTGGAGCACACTAAGGAGGATGAGCTCTAGTTATTTGGCTGTGAGGAATTTAGGAACGAGACGATGTTGTATCCCAGGCCAAGTAGTTAAAATATCATCTGCCTCCACACCAACTACTCCATTCTCAATGATGACTTTCCGCCGGAAGACCCGCCTTAAGTAGATCATGAGAATCGCATTTTGACAACTTTTGGAGAATGGAATGAAACAGCTAAACCATATAAAAGGATCCAGACCATTCAACCGTGCGTCTGATGAGTGTGATCTCATAAATTGAGCAGCACGATGGTTGCAGGGAATTGTGATATGGGAAAGTGTATGAACAGGTGTCCGATTATGTTATAATCTGTATAGAACGATCCACATCATTTACAATAAAGTTTATATTAATGAACAAGGAAGAAAGGAACCGAAACTTGGAAAATAATCAGAGACAAAAAACCAACATCAGTGAGGAAATTGATCCGTAGCCATATATTAACAAAATTGTTCACAGAACCAAGATTTTGGAGTCAGGACAAACCTTCGAAGTCTTCGCAGATAATTACGTATATTAATGATATAGGCCTACGTCCACACGGATACACATACTGGCCCCCCCCCCCCCCCCCCCCCCCACCCCATGCAGCATGCAGGTGCAGAAATAGCTTACAAAAGCTTGGAGGACACGGGGAGTTGTGTGTAGTGCGATCTGTCGGAGATCACAGATACCGAGTCAGGCTCCGATTCAGGAGATGTCCATCCCGCGACTGCATTCTTGTAGGTTGGCGGTGGAGTAGAGTCTCCTTGTTGAACATCTCTTTCAGTCAGTACAAGCCCAGCTGATCAGTGATCCAGTCATTCTCACTGACTTCAATCACCCAGTTGTGTGGTGGCCCTTCTGTCTCATACCAGCAAAATTGATGCATCTTTTCTTTGAGAATAATCATTGTATATAAGGCTCAGTCAGTTGCATTGACTCCAGCAATAACAGTCACTCATTTCTGATCTTCAGGCTGTACAAGCTTGAGATTCTCAGCTCTTTCAGATTCAGTCATCACTCTGACAGTCTCAATTACACTCATCTGAAACCCTATCTTATCAAAATTGTAGATATCATCTTCCAGGATCTCATACTTCACAATAGTGTTTTGTACAAGCCTAAATCACTCACAGATAACCTTAGAATCCTCACATAGAGCCCACTGATGATCATACTTGCATGAGAACTTGAATTTCAGCTCATCATGGCACTTGACAAAGTTTCATACCTAGCATTCACTCACTGTGGATGGGGGGTTGGATTCTTGACTAGCAAGAAGAAGATTGGCCATTTCTCATACAGCTGCAACTCAGGGAGGCTGACCTCACTCATCCATGGCCAGAATTCATTGAACAAGAGATTCTTCCTCTGTAAGACTAAGTTTCTGGTTCTTTGGAGGAGTGTCAACATGTATTGTACAACCATGTATGCAATGAGTTAAAGTTGCATAAGAGACTTCATATAGCTTTGCTGCAGCTCATACACTTGAAATTTGATCATTTTTAAGTGTTTGAATGGCTAAAAGAAGCCTTCCTTCCTGAGTAGAGGCTTTATTTCTTTGTGTGGTTGACATTTTTGATGCAGAGCATTTCTCATTATATGAAGGGTGGGAAGTGGTTCACTCACTTATTGATTACGTTAGTTCTTGGTTCTGATTATATAAGCCTAGTTACTAAAATTAACTAACTTTAGTTCTATGCAAAGTTCAAGTCCAAGTTTTCATAAGTGACGCAATACGACTGAATGCGACTCAATCGCAAAACCATTTATTTGCATGCCATACACTTCAGTAGGACACACCGAAGTTTAATCAATCACTATCGGAGACTGAGTGACTGGCCGTGTCTGGGTTTTCCCCCTCGACCAGCCTGTCTGCGGGACCTGACGAATATGCCCAGGGCCTTCCCATCAACTGCTGCGCTGAGGCAAATAAGCCGATCTCCAACCCTCACCCGAACAAGCAATATTTCTCGCCCATCAGACAGATACAGAATATGCATATTATGCCAGCGTAGAACCTGTCATCTATCTCTCGCCAATCGAAATTATCATAATTCATGCAGTATATCAACTAGGTCCGGTTTCTCCGCCGTCAGCAACCCATCTCCGCTGCAGAATGGAGAGCAAAATAATTCGACAGACGATGCGGAATCACTCATAAACAAACCCCCAGATATCTCTACCCACTATACCATCTTTCCCGAAACCATCCCTGTTCCCCCACCAAGAGGTTCCTTCTCTATCTCCATTCCGGACCTTCGCCGCGAATTCCTCCGTCTCCAAGCCCGCGCCCATCCTGACAAGTATCCACCAGGACCAAAGAAGCAGCGCGCAGAGGCGCTCTCCTCTCGCATCAATGAAGCATACCGTGCCCTGTCAGATCCACTGTCGCGCGCACAATATATTCTCGCCTCTCAGCATGGGATCGACCTGGAGGCTGAGGACGGCGCCAAGGATCACCCGCAGGATATGGAGACGTTGATGCGGGTGCTCGAGGTTCAGGAAACCATTGAAGAAGCGCAGGATGAGCTGACGGTTGCGCAGTTAAAAGAGGAAAACGAGGAGAGGATTAATGGATGTGTGGCAGCGCTGGGGTCGGCGTTGGATCAGGGAAATATTGACGAGGCGAGGAAGGAGTGCGTTAGGTTGAGATTTTGGTATACCATTCGAGAAGGACTGAGGGAGTGGGAGCCCGGGAAAGGTGTTAGACTGATACATTAGATGGCTAATTTCCCTGGCCTATTATTCCATTCCTTTTATTCCTTTCCTTTATTTCCTTTCCTTTCCTTTTATTTTTATATTTATTTTATATTTTTATTTATTTTTATTTTTCCCCTTTCCATCCTTGGATGTCATTTCATTTCATCCGTGTACATCATGGGAACAAAAATGAGATGTCTTTGTCAATGCTTGTTTCTGATGTTTGTGGGTTTTTTATCGGATGTAGAAGAATTGCCAACACTGGTGAGGTACGCCTGGTTCTAGAATGTCCTTTATTGCGATATGTGACGTGATATGCCCTCTGATTGCTGAGAGTTTGGATTCCTTCAGAATGAGGTGTCGAATCAATGTGTTGCGCTTTTTCCAAATTCATCCTCTCATCCAGTTATATTTTTCAGCTGCAGCATGGCTTCCTATATGTAGGAACAGGCATCAGATCCAAAATATTGTGACACAAAACAATAGCTTATATTGAAATGTCTGGGAGGATGATGCCTCTTATTTGTAAGATATGCAACTGCTCGTCAAATCTCCTGAAGATATGGACCTGGTGTGCATAAAAAAAAATTTACTAAGTAAACAACTTTAGCTCCTTGTTAACTAACCAACCATTCTTCTATTTTTCCACCATGCAATCCGGCATCAATGACATGATGCAGCTTCACCTGCCCGCCAAGCAGAAAGAACAGTTGTCAGTCCAATCATTTGACATTGCTTTGTCAATTTCAGTTTGAAAGGCAGCTGTAAATAGTAACATTTGTAACCTTGAACATCACCTTCTGCAATGTGAAACTTTATGGATAAATGAGATGCTAACTCAACAGCTCTGTAACATATTCATTTTTAAAGAAAAAAAAAATAATAGATTTAATTCTTTATCATATCAACTGTAGTCTTCAGAATTTGATATTTTTGACTTGAAGCTTTAAGACTGTATTCTTTGCTCACAAATAAATAATCTTTCATATGTTTTTTTAGATCTAAAATGTTGATACTCTTCATCTGCTTCTTTTACTTTGACATTGTCGGACCATTAAATTAAGAAGTTTGACTTCTCCATGAGATGCTAATACTTTGGAGTTAATTCATTTAGTTGTTACAGATATAAACATCTTTTCTTTTCCTCTAAGAATCATTTGGCGACTTGTAAATTCCTCACAAAAATTTATTAATAAATTAGAAAATTTTAACATTAAAATTATAAGGTAGAAACAATGGACTCATATTTATTATTTTTACGGGCATCTGGATGACTGCGTTCTGCGCGTTGTCCAGCAGGAAGAGCCCAAGCAAAGCCAACCTCAAGCGACTCACCGGGGTAGTCAGCCTCCGATAATACCCGTGCGACAAACCATGGAGAAGCACATGCTTTGACGACACTAACAATGAAATCTGCAAAAGAGGTATCATTGATGCTGTACTCCGTATGTTGCAAGAAAATGATGTTGACATTGTGCAGCCTGCCTCGTAGTCCTCACAGGGATTTCCCCTCAGTGGACAATGCCTGATAACCCCGTATTACCTTGGCTATGTGCTATTTTACCCAGACTTGAATTCCTTACCCACGAAACTTGCTAAATATGCTAAAGCGTAGATAGTAATATCTTGAAATCCAGCCCTGGACACTACAATACAATACAAATATAATAATAATAAACAAAAAAGAAAGTGTGTGCAAACATTCCACACATGTTGTTTTTGGTGTATCAAAATGTCAAGAACAAGAGGGAAAAAGCAGGAAGCAGAGCGCTATGAAATCAATATGAAAGTGGTGAACTAAAAAATGCAGCTGCCAACAAATCATACATATCCTTCCATTATGATTGCTAGACGTTTTGTTGGGTGGTTTTCTTGATCAGGTACGTAATAGATACATGAATGTTTAGAAGTCCAAAAAAAAGAAAAGAAAAGAAAGAAAGAAAGAAAAATTGGCAGAAGGAATGTAACAACCTCCCAGCACCCATTCATTGTGTAGATTTATTGTCCATGATTATGCACGCACACACACACACACACACACACACACCGTAACATCCATTCGCACGTCTATCAAGCATCATCTTCAATGTAATCTTCTACCGTAGTTGCACGAGACTTGCCCTTCGACAACAACCGGTCGGATGACTCATGATCGTCGTCCTTATTATCCTCAATACCTGCGTCAGACGTCGTTTTGTCAGCTGCAGTTGCAGATGTATTAATTGCCGCATTTGATGCAGCAGGAGCCCAGTCTGGGGGGGCAGGCATGGATTCTTCAGAAGGGTGACTATTGGCCGAACTGGGTTGTACTGGCACGTTGTTGGTTCCGCTATTCGGTGTGGAAAATGAGAACTGGGGATGTATGGAAGCGGTATCAAAGAGAGGACGCTGATGATTTGAGGGAGGGGGGTTAGATGGCGCACTCCAATCGGCTGTTTCTGGATTGGACGGTTGGAAGATATTTGGCATTGAAGATGCTTGATGATTGGCTGTAGGGGTTGAGGCAGTCTGTGAGGATGGGGGATTGGTGGCTTGAAGGGTTGAGGTTTGTGTGGACGGTTGTCCGGAATTATTGACCTGCTGTAAAGGTAATAATGTCCAACCTTGCGGCAGAGTTAGTCCTTCAGGAAGACGATTGTCCCCTGAACTTAGTGCGGGGACTTGTGGATTGGATGTGAACTGTCTTTGGCTGCCAGTGTACGGAATATGTGATGATGCTAGAGCAGTAGGAGTAGTGGTTGGAAGGGATGGAATGGCTGCGGGAGGTGGTTGGCCAGGAATGGGTCTGTTTGCGCTTGTTGTGTTGGCTTGAACTGCGCGAAGTCTGGCCAATTCAATTTGTAATAAGCGGACGACCTGTAGTTGTTCAGCCGCAGTCCGCAGAGCATTTATTTCTTGGGAAATTTGTTGCTCGATTTGATGAAGTTGAGCCTGTGTATAGTGAATGTTGAATTGGGTAGTTGTGGTGGTTTGCTGTGGAATTTGGTGAAGGGGCTGCTGAAGGCCTTGCTGAAGGAGGGGCGGTTGTTGAATTGGGGGGCGCCCGAAGCCAAATCCGAAACCAATCTGTTGCGGTACAGCGAGTCCCGCGATTTGATTAGCAGCTGGTGGGGGAAGAGGTACGTCTCCATTGTGGATCTGTTGCGCTAGGTTCTGGAATAGGTCCCCACGACCAGCACCGAATCCGATGCGAATGGGGCCGAAGTTGAAGACCCACGCTCTTGGTCGAGCTTCCCCGGGCTGGCCATTGGCTCCAGGAGCTTGGGCTGGAGGCACGCCTCCAACGTTACCCCTGCCACCAGGAACTGCAGGAGGAGCAGCAGGAGCTCCAAAAATACCGGTTTGGACTACCGGGGCAACAGGCCGTCTACAAGTTGGGCAATTTTGTTGACGTTCCAGCCAGCTGCGAAGGCATGCGAAGTGGAGAATATGGCCGCAAGGAAGTTTCTTCGGTCGCAATCGGTCTGAAACTGGCGGTCTGGCTGCAGCTCCATTGCCATTTGGGACACCAACTGGGGGCCAAGGCTCCATTTCTTCGCGACAGATGATACACACATCCGCATCCGTCATTTCCTCAACAGTGGCATCTGGGTAACGCTCATTCATATCTCTCGTAGCATTGCGGTAGCGAAGGAAGTCAACAACACGTTTCCCAAATGACCTCATTGTAAGCACAACGTCCCGAAGAATGTGGATTGGTAAACCGTAGAAACTGAAAAGGATTGCAAAGAAGGATATGTAGACGACAAGTTTCAGGAAGTCTGGATTTTCGATCAGCTTTCGAAAGATTGCTAACGGAGAAAGGGAGACTTGATGCTCACTCACCAGTTACAAGATCAAGGTAAAATACCCATCGACCTTTTTCTTCCCAGCCAGGAACATCGAGTTCCATTTCGTCAATATCATCTTCGTTTGGTAAATTGTTCAAGGCTTCCTCAGACCTGGAATCCGATCGCTGCTGAATAGCTTCCTCTCGAGCTACTCTTATCTCTGCTATTCGTTCCTCCATCTTAGCCCGTCGTTGTTGTCTAGTTATATAAATATCCCACAGGGAGATGGCATATCTCGCTGCAGTCGAAGTCGACAGGATTGATAGGATGGCAAACTCGAATCCAAACATCACCATCATATCCGGACGAGCCTGGAGCAGAACGGTTTTCACGGCATATTCGAGTAAAAGGCCGTTGAATGTCACGGACAAAATAAGGGACAGAGTCAGCCGTGTGTGAAAAAGGCGGGGGTTTTGCGGCGGCTGTTGTTCCAGTATTTCAACACGACCCTCCCCAATCCATCCCCAAACCTTCCCAATGAGAAGGCAGACAAACATTGCCAAGAACCAGGCACCCAGGTCGCCGCGAAATGTAGTCATCGCAAGGCATGTTTCCATTACCGCGAACCAAGCTTTCTCATACAGCTGTTCCGTTTCGATGGGGCGGAGGGGTCCGTACAGCAACCTCTGTAATCCATATAGTACGAATCCAACGACCATTAGACAAAGGTTCGTTAGAATCTAAGTGCCAGTCAATGTCAGCCGTTGATCCAATCTTCAGAGTCCCGTCGGCAACGTTTACGTACCATAAGGTTCGCATTGCTCTGGGACAGATAAACGCAAGCGGAATAGAAGTTTGCTCGCTGGTGCAAAGCTTTAAGGATGACACCGGCAGCCAGGGCCGTCGAGACCTAAAACTCATTTAGAATCGGCTTTGTGGATTTCAGGACACAAGAATATATCATACCCCAGCATAAGCTGCTAATCTCATGGCAGAAGGGCTCAAGTTCACTCGGTCCCAGCTGGCTTATACCAAGGAAAAGAAAGGGATACCAAGGAAACAGAGACTTATTGAAACATAGTTAAAGAGAAGAGTGAAACCAAACCCAGTGGGTTTTCCCGTTGTCTACGGTTAGTTGATTCGAATATGGTTGCGCAGAAGATCAAGACTGACTATGCCAGCTATCATCAGTTAAATGTCCCAAAGAGTCGAAATGGAGAACAGCGGAAGGGAAGACGTGGGGCCAATCAGAGAGCTGAATTTGGACATAATGACTAAGCTCTAGGTCACGTGGTGATAAAACAAGTCGCCAATTGAGCTTCCGAATACCAACGCTCCCTTTTTTTTCCGAATACTGGAAGAAGAGTAAAACTACAGAAATATACGGAGTATCTTCTCTTTGCTATTACTTCTCAAAACAGACTCTGTAGATCTATAAATAATCGGAAATGGGATCAGAGCACTATCACGTGATGTGATCCATTCTTAGATGCGCTAAACTGTAAACAGATAGCGCCAAACCTTCCAGAACTCCACGTCAACGCTTACATAACTATTATCAATCTCAATCTGATAACTAAACTGAGTTAGTTTCATCAGGCTTATGCCGTTCGCATCGTTCCAACGTACAAATGCTGAGGTGTCAATTACAATATTCAATCGCTCCAGTATGGTTGAGGTAATAATTAGAATTCTCTTTCCAGGTTATTCCGGTGCTTGTTTACTGCTCTAGTTGAATTGCAATGTTAACTGAAACATTGCAGGAGCGTAACAAGCTTCCACGCAACCAAACGTCATGATGTTTACCGCGACCAAATTGCAAACCGCATCCTATCTTCTGGGTGTTTGCCTCTTCTCAATCTCCTTCCTCGTCTTTCTAAACTCCTCAATATCCTTTGTGGTCACAGACCTAATCAATCTCCCAAGCGGGGAGGGAGATGCTGTTGGTACTCTCGGGTTTGCGGACGAGCTATTTGCTCTCATAGCGTGCCCGGTATGGGGAATACTGTCGGATCGGATAGGCGTCAGATATGTGAGTTCAAGCCTTCCCGGATCGCTATCTCAATGAGTTTACTTACATATGTGTCAAGGTATGCTCGGTTGGGTACGCGATCATTGCGCTGGCATTGGCCCTCATCGTGCAAGCACGAAATGTCTATCCGCAGCTCCTCCTAGGCCGACTCCTGTTTAGCCTTGGTGGATCAGCGGTAACCACTATGGTAACTGCTGTCCTTCCAGCTATAACAGCAAACCATGGCTTCTTGAGTAAAGTCTCCTCAATGAACCATAACTCCGGAGAACCTACACCCAGTCCTCCTCGACCTGGTGAATCTGAGAGATGTAGTGGCCATGCACCCAGATCATCTCACTCTTCAGAGTTGACGATAACTCCTGCCCTTTATCAGATGGGTTTACGAAATTCAGAAGTAGTCGAAAAAGCACCAGAGAGGAGCTCAACCTCACATTTAGCTGGTATTGTCGGCATGCTTACGGGCTGCGGTGCCGTTGTCGCGTTGTTGATTTTTCTACCTCTTCCAGCATGGTTTGAAAAGTCTGGGCAATCTCCGGTTCAATCAATCAGATTAAGCTATTACATAGTTGCTGTGCTTGCATTTATAGTTTCGTTAGCCTGTCTTATTGGCCTACGACATTTGCCTGATGATCGGTACACGGGCTGGAGGTCACTATTCAGATCGCCTAAGGCTCATCCATCGGACGAATCAGAGCCTACTACAACTTCCAGATCATTCTTATTATCTTTTTTTCCAAAAGCATACCTATCACTGTTCAGCGCAGCATTCCTCCTTGGATTCAAGCAGCCAGGTATCGGACTAGCTTATTTGGGTGGATTTGTTGCTCGGGCCTCTACCGTTGCCATTTCTCTATTCATTCCCCTGTATGTTAATCAGCATTACAAACATTCTGGCCTCTGCCATGGGGGGAAAGATAATGTCCAAATTCATATATTGGAGACAGATCAGGGCGGAATAAGAAAGTCATGTCCCAAGGCCTACATTGTGGCCTCAATTCTTACTGGTGTTGCACAACTTATCGCTTTGTGCTGCGCACCAATCTTTGGTTATTTCTCAGCAAAATCGACTCGACACAACATTCCCTTACTCTCCGCCGCTTTGATTGGAATTATTGGCTATATTTTTCTAACCCTCCTACCAACCCCTCAGATACATGGCCCTGAAGGAAGCCCAGTCATCTTCATTTCCATGGCGTTCATTGGGATTAGCCAGATTGGTTCGATCGTCTGCAGCCTTGCAGGTCTCAGCATCAGCGTCATTGAATCCAGTCAACTCCGAGATGCGTCGTTAGAACATGGCTCGGAAGGACGGCAAGTTCATTCGACGGGCCAGACAGATTCAGATGGGCCACTAGGCGCCAGGACTTCAGTTACAAATGAACAATCTACTCTTCTTCCAAAGCCGATGTCGCCGTCTGCAAACGCCAACAACCTAGTCCATCTCAAGGGGTCTGTGGCTGGGATGTATTCCCTATACGGAGGCGCAGGCATTCTGATCCTCACGAAAGTTGGGGGTCTCCTCTCAGACAAAGTTTCCCCCAAATCGCCGTTCTACATTCTCGCTGGCTTCAACGGAGTGCTCTTGATAGCCGGTATCGTAATTGGTGCGTGGCAGAAGTGGAATTCTCTCAAGGGCCTCTAGTGAGTGACCTGCCTTCCCCAGCCCTCCTTCGGCGACAACGGTTAAATCTCATCTTATTCGAACGTTCCTTTTTGACAGCTCTTATCACATACATAGGAAACTGTATTCATCTGCTCAACAGATTAAAGGAAAGGGATTAAATGTATTTTTCTACACCATTATGCATGTTCCTAACGAAGGACAGAAAATGAGAGTGCAACTCTCTGTATGCCTGCCATCTTTTATTGCTTAATTAGTTGCATACAAAGTTAAAAAAAAAGTTTTATCTAAACGGCTAGATTACTCAGGGGTAGGGTTGAGTTTGATTTACGAGAAAATCACTAAGAAGATAGTAGGTAGAGTGGAGAAAGTTCCTATAGAATTTAAAGGAAAAATTATCAAAGCCATATAACAACATCGACGAAAAAGACTACGCGCGGAGAGCATTGCTCATTGCTCCAAATCTAATTATAGAAGAGCATCCCAAATAGACACTTTTCATTTCATCGCCATGCCAGCATCCTACCCCAGACTAGAGCTGTTTCATACAACATTCAAACCCACCTTTCTCCTGACTACGGAATGTATCTATTCAAGACAGCATTCGCCAATAAAACAATTCATGGAAACCCATCAAAAAAAAATACTTAACCTGTTGGATTTGGAACTTGATACATGAGTACAAATAGATGTAAGCGGCAATTTGCTGGAATTGATGCTCGTTTCTCTCGCAATGCTTTTCCTCTTGGTGGTTGATTGAAGTTAGGTTTATTGTGGAGCGAGGGATACGGAATCGAACTCTTCTCTCAAAAAAAATGGTTGTGGAAAATTTGTTGGCTTTGTCATGGACGTGGCGAAATGTCATGTACATTACCTACACATTCCGATTCATGTTGGTGCAAATGAGGGTGTGCATATGTACTGATATGCATATCATACATGAACGGGACATGGACATACATTGGAAACAGGTGTCCTCATTACTAAAATATACATGCAGAACGGTGATGCACTAACCTCTTTACACAGAAAGATCCCGTAATATGTGTGATAATCTTGCAGAAAACGCCCTAGCAGAGAGCCCCAACGGTTTGTGGTTTGATGGCCCTGGGCAGGGATACAGAACCTATGCATCATAATTCATACGAAGATGCCAGATCCGGATGCACAAAACTGTTATACAATGACATCAGCTCGGATGAATACCACAGCAGTCATAAAGAGAAGATCGGTCACATATTAGAAAAGTACCAAACCTGTTTTCAAGCATAGTTACCGAGACACGAAGAGAAAAAAAAATCCAATAAAGGAGGGTCGACGAGCTTCAGAACGGATAACTTTACAAACATTGACTGAAGCTCTCCGTGTGTTGTTATGACTGTTACTATCAATGGATGTTGCCACTTCTTGGCCCCGTACCAGTCCTTCACCCCAGGGAATCCCTTGCAGGAAGTTGTGCAAGCCTCCCGTTCTCCCAAGTCGAAAGCCAACACAGGTGTGACAAGAAAATCGAAAGCGGCGCGAGAGCCTAGAGGAGAAAAGGGTCTCCAAGCGCGGGCGATGACCTCTCCTTCGGCTCTGCCTTCTCGAAGTTTTTGTGTGGCTTTAGCTTGGGCTGTCTGGGCCGCTATAAGCATGATCGTGTTCGGGTGATGTCGTACATGTATGTAGGACAAGGACATGCCGCCTGCGTGCAGAAGGTCTGAAGAGGAGGCGGACACCGGGAACTGGCTAACCATGGATTATGTTTTAATAGTTGTATTTTTTTTTGATCTTTTCAAAACGAATTCTTCCGCTGTAGCAGCGGCCTGCTGTCAATGAGATGATGCAGCTATAATAAGCATTCTGTTCATAATTTCACTTTCACTCTCATATTCTGGTTCCCGTGTTTTCCCCTTTTGATCAATGAGAACTGTGTTTTGGTTGAGGTGGGAATAAAATGCATTCAAATGTAACTCATCTCTGCTACTATTAGTGTGAAATCTAACATAGCTTGGATCTTCAGTGACGTTGAATCCTGGCGGCTTGACATCACCAAACTTGATCGCCCAGCAATACGAACAGGCTAACAATGGTTGACATCAAAAACGGCTGTCCCGCGGGAGACGAATGAAGTTGAAATAACATAGCCAAGTGCACTCTGAGCTCATGCATGACGAGTTAAGTTAACTCACTAGGTAAGCGAATGTTATTTTAATTTTAGCGTGTAGTGTGATATGGCGGATGTTGATCGGGTAGCTCCAGGAGTGGACGAGACGAAGTGATCTAGTTTAAAACGAGAATACAAAGTTGATAATTCCAAGGCCCCGCCACCGATGCATGAAAAAAGCAATATACGTGGAAAAAGAAAAGAGAAGAATAGAAAAAGGTTAGGAAACCGCGGGAGTTAATTAATCACTCCAGCTGTGATTTAATGCAAGCATGGCATATTGCAACAAGCAAACTAAGGTTGGAGAGCTAATCAATGTTTTGGAAAGTAAGTTTGATGTTAAGGAGCTAGCTCATCGGGCTACTTGAGACACTCTTAAATGAAGCTTTTCTGATTAACATGCAGAGCTAACACGTTCCAGAGTTCAAGAACGGCGTTTTGAAACACCCACTGTTGGTAGGGACAGTCGAAAGCGAGACATTGTCGGAGGAGACTCTGAGCAAAGAGCCATAGAGGAAGTTTGGGTTCGAAATGATCGGAAGCCGAAACGTGGCTTTTCATCGACCATGGAGAGCATGGAGGTTTTGGAAAGCAAAGATGTGAGAACACGATCGACACAGCCTGTGGCGTTCTGATCACGGAGTGCCAAGTTTGTCAAGATTTATGCGACCAGTCATATTGTCGGAATGTTCAGACACATTCATGCCATACCCCATTTTGACAAATCTGAAGAACATGTTTGCATTTTCTTGGAAGCTTAACTTTGTGTGGGGTGTCAAACCCCAATGCGACCCGCGATGCGAGTTCTGAAATTTCTCAAGGAAGGCAAGTGGGTCGCTGAAAGATCCATGCAAGCCTGAGTCATATAACCAAGAAAGCATTTTCATCGAAAATTCTAGAGCATCACGGACAGCGATGGCTGGTACTAACATGATATCGGACCAGCGAGAGAGCATAGCCATATGCAAGGAGCCGAATTATTCTGAGATATACTGAAAGGTTTGACGTTATGTAAGGGGGTTTGCATCAAACCGCCAAGTATTGCAGCAGGCCCCCTCGTTTTATGGCGAAGAAACAGTGCTAAGACTCCAACCCATGGTATGGACTGTTTGATTCACTTGCCAATTCCAAATCAGAATTAACCTCCATGAAAGTCTGAATACATTTACTTCAGGGATTATGGAAGTTCAACGGCTGTTCCATGCTTTCGAGAGAAGAGAAGATTGGGCCGCTGTATCAGCTGCAGGAGAACCACATGCCGGGGTAAAAAATATTTTTTAACGGTCGAAACGGCTCCAATTCTCCGAAATATGTCGTATAGAGGCTGAAATGATATAATGAAGTCACCATCACCATCATCATCAGAAAACGGAATGCATTTTCAACTTCATTGTCAAAATCGATTCCCACAACATTTCGTTATTGTTCTCAATCTCAATTCAAGTAAATCGAGAATCAATCCAGCTACCTATTGCTGGGTGGCTGACTCGAGAATTGTCACAGCCACTTTCGAGTAAGTCTGAATTGACGATCAAATATTCGTCCAAACGAGGTTGTATGTCTAATATATCAATATCAGGCTATTTCAATACAAACAATTGCCCCAAAGTGGTACCGAGTTTTTGTCAACAAGATACATTCCTGAGATGACACTCTATTCGAGACATTTTTAGCTGGCTTGACGACAATTTGTCCAGAGTATCCAAGATTCGTGCCGTGGTCGTCAACTAGAAACACTTCTCCGGAAGATTATCAACTGAGACTTATCGAAGTTCGCCCGTGTTGGAGAAGTTGGATTTATCTTCCCTGAGACGACAGCGACTCAGGAATAGGCCCCGGGTGGATCAGTTCCTTTTGGGAGTCAGCTTTGTAGGGGGTAAATAATACTTCTTCAAAAGAGCTAAGTGTACCAAATGGCTTTATCCCGGCGATTGACCTACTTAGATGGATTCACTGGCCACGACCAATTGCAAATATCTAGATGGGGACCCACGCCAAACATTTCGACGACACAAGGGAAATGGCACGTAAAGGTGCCGCCACAAATTCCTCAACGAGAAGATGACTTTGGCCCTCATCAACAATTCTTAATTCCAGCAAATAAACCTGAAATCTTCGATTCCAGCTCTGTGATGACCACAGGATTCAAAATCCTGGGGAGGAAATGTGATCCTGGGGAATCCATCGAACCACAAAATCAACGTCACTGGTTCTCTCACAATGTCGAGACTCGTTTGGGCGATCTTCAGGGGTCAGCGATCACTTCGGAGACAAACACCGGATGGGAAAGTTTAGCGGACTATAATCCAGGAACCCAACTGTCCTCATTCGGCCTTCCAGCAGTACTCCCGAAGAAATCGGGCTCCAACTATTCGAATGTACCGATAGCGGAGCAATCCCTAATGAAAACTCCCTTCCAATGGATAGCTCCAAACAATTCCGCCCATCCCGGTATGCGCACAACGGAGGTTCAACACCACAACCCAAGGTTAGGGCCCCAGAAGCAAACAATCACAAATTGCCACAATAGCTGGCAAGCGAATAAAAGAGCCAGGAGTGTCCCTGTCGAGGAGGGCCTCCATCAAAAAGGAGACATGCACTCGGAATGGAGTGAGCCCTTGGATGGAAGGGCATGCATGGTTCTCACTTGTGCAACAGACACGAAAGTCAGCTCAGCATGTTCTGCAGCGACTGAGTGGATAGAGCAAATTTGTAGTAGAGACATTGTCCCAAATTTCGACAAAGGGGCACAGAACTTCGTTCAACAACCACAGCGATGGACTGGTAATACAGACCACTGCTCATTTCGCCCTATGGCCACTCACAATAGTTTATCAATTGCACAAGAAGATTGGTGCGAGTGGCACACAGCTCCTCTCAACCATCAACGGAGCCCGGATTCTTCATTCTCATCATGTTTTACCCCAGACACCACGCATGAGGCCCTGAATTTCGATTCACCGAGTTTCCGTGACGTGAACGCACCCTTCGAATACTTTGATCTTAATTCGACTCAGGAAAAGCAACCTAGATGCCATGATCACTTTTCTGAAGTCGAGTCCTTTGAGACAGCCACAACAAAACAACTAGGGAAGCTCCGAAGGATGAAAACAAGTGAAAACCGAACGACAACAGCAAAAGTTGGTCCCCAGCGGAGCAGCGCAAAAGATGAATTTCTAGTCCAAGGCAAGCGTTCAGGGATGTCATATAAAGAAATCAAAGAAAAGGGAAATTTCTCTGAGGCCGAGTCCACGTTGAGGGGACGTTTCAGAACGCTCACCAAAAAGAAGGAGCAGCGAGTAAGGAAGCCAGGATGGCAGGAGAACGACGTGAGTAAATTCTCCTTCAAGGGCAAAGAGAACATTTCAACGCAATATCACTGACAAAGAAATGGTCCATTTGCAGTTACGCCTCCTTTGTGAAGCTGTCAGGAAGTATGCAACCCCTATAAGAAATATTCCAGGAGATGAGATCAGATCTCCCAAAATATCATGGAAGCAAGTAGGCGAACATATTTGGAGAAATGGAGGTTCGTACCATTTTGGCAATGCGACTTGCAAGAAGAAATGGTCGCAGATACAACAGGGTATGATAGTGTTATCCCCAGAGCGTCAGTTTGGTTAATCGATATTCCGATAAAAAAGGTTGGAGAACCAGGTGGGAGGAAACCTCACACCCACCGTCGCAATCGCGTTTATATATAGTCTAGTATGTACAGTCCACCATAATTTTTTCTCTTTTTTTTTTTAAATATATATATTTTAGACTCTTTTATTCTGTTCCTCAAGCAACTGCAATTTGGATATGTTCTTATAAACGGCGTAGAGTGCGCTCGAAGGAGAACGGATTAGACACATGCGTCAATGACTTTTCAATTCTTTATTAGTTTGTAGTCGGTTGAAATCTGGTACGATATAGCGTGCAAGTATGATCCATATTCTCATAAAGCGTAGGTCGACAAATGGGTTGCTGAAATCGGAATTTTGCTACGACCGAAGATCGGGATCTGGAAATCCAATCGTTTTCAAGGCAGATTCCAGAATTCTAGGTTGATTTCTCAAAGCATTCCATTCAGCTTCTACTTTGACCATCAATGTCCCGGCTAAAATAGTGCCGTTGAGCCTAATCAAGCCGACTTCTCGTGACTTATTTTGATCCTTCGAATCTATGGGTATCCATGTAGATTCGCTCCGTCGTGGGCAAATGACCATCCGAGTTGTAGTCATGGATAAATTGTAGCTGATAACAGAGGGGCCTTCGGTTTTCAGACTTTTGGGGTCCGCATTTTTTGATTGAGGTCCAGCTATCCCTTGCGCCGCCCTCACGGCCATTCGGTATAACTGTATGTAAGACTGATGTAGCTCATCTGCGGACGGCTCGCCTGGAAGATTGACCGCATAACACGCAAAAGGCAAATTAAAAGAGTTCGGATAATTGAAATCTCCGTATGCAGAAGAAGAATTCCCATCTATCAACGGTTTCCATTGTTCGTCACCCGCCTGGGTCATCCGTTCCACGGGTAGGAACTGTAGATGTCTGTGGGGTTGACTGGCACCACTGTGTTCCCCTGAATTGAAAAAGGCAAACAGGCGCTTTGATCCCTCAGGTCCGTCATGTTTCTGCCATGCTTTCAGGCATTGAAACGTTGCTAGGAGGTCCTCCTTCTCGAGCAAATCAGTTTGCGGTTTGAAGGCCTTCGTCGCAATTATGAAGTGATCCGGGATGACGGGGAACTTATTCAAGACCAATATGTGAGACGGTTCAGATAGGGGAAATTGGGTGATGAGAAGGTCCTCTGGAGGGTCATGGAATGGATCCAGCTTCAGGATCACGGTTCTTTGCTCCGCATTGTGCGCCGGGTTATTGACTGGCTTCCCTGCAAGCGCAGGACAGTGTCTAAGTTGGAACTGGTATGGCATCAGCAATCAATGGGCTTTCCATCCTTCCATGGCTGGCCAGCTTGGAAGAGTCAGAACTGACATACTGGAATATTAGATACCAATATCGTGGTGACTTCGGTTGGCGAGAAGATCAGCGCTCCCGACTGCTTAGCAGCAGCGAACCGTCTGGCGACGAGTGCTGAGAGATTTTCTGTGAGACCAGAGAGCATGGTAGGCAGTGGTGGAGGACATGCACCGGTGCTTTCGCCCAAGGGCTCTATACAACTATTCATTGGTGCAGAATAATTGAAGTTGTCGAAATTATCGACGTCGCTGATAACCACGGATTATCATGCTTGGCGCCACGACTTTCATCGGGGTCCAATCATCTAACTAGTTACGACATTAAACGAATCCAACAACAAACCAGCCAACAATGACCACTCCGCACAACATATCTTGCTCTCTAGAGATATTTGACCAGAATACGTCTCCCTTCAGAACTTCCATGCAATATAGCCTCGGAAAGGGGGTGGTAAGTTATCAGCATTCCTTCTAACCACCCAAGCCATCAACCGCCACGACGATGCCAGGGCCGATAACTAATCCAGTCAGTAAATCCAAGTCAGTCCATGGAGCATAATAGCATTGCAGTGTTGCGCAGGCAAGCATGAAAGAACGACATTCAATTTGATTCTCAAGCTTTGGTGGGCTCTCAACCTTTTGCACTGTGATGTCTCCATGATTGACAATATTTTCATGTAACTCACCAACCAGACGTCTTGCTGGACACTTTGTTGCTATATCACAAATATACAATAATATTATCACCAACTGACGATGATATAGGCCAACTATCTTCCCAAAATATATACGCATACCATAAAACATTCGATGTCAGACTACAAACATATCATGTTGTTTCTATTTTAGAGCTATCTTTCCTTATCACAGATGCGACGAAATCCCACATTCCTTAAGGGGGCTTAGTAGGGAATTATGAAGACAAACTTCGCGCCCATAACTAAGCCAGAGAGTTGAACTAGTTAAAACATGCCTCAGGGATGATGATTATTTATATAATCCCCATTGCCGGCTCTGAGAGACAAGGAATGGTAAGCATTCAGCCCCATATTTCACCTTCCGAATGTTAGTCAAGTCTTTTTTTTTGCACTATATCTCCTCCCAGACTAACCTCAACTAGATACCTCCTGGATTCTTGTGTTTGGAATTTGGATAAGCATGCGGAAATTGGCCTGGGGATTAGGCCAAATACTCGGCTCACTGATCCCTTACTAACGCGGGGTGAACAAGAAGGAATGGGCCAGCAATTTGGACCTGTGTCATGCTGTTTTCGTGCTTACATCAAATCATTTTGCCAATACACTTTACCCAGAAGGGGGTTTGGGCTATTTTGAAGCGAGCTCTGGATTTAGCACAGAGCCCAAAGCCTCGGAACAACCATGTTTGTGCGTTTACTGGATGAGCTCCTTGTTTGACCTTCCAAGATGAACAACATATCGATAAACCAAATACTCCTGGCTTCCCCAGGCTCAAGACAACCTACGGCCAGCTATTGGATATCTTAAGAAACAAGAACAACTTGAAAAAAACTTTCAGCCGATCAAAATGGCTGCCTTAAGTCCCATCTTACTGTGGCTAACACCATTCGAAGCCCAAAAGGATTTGCTCTGACAGGAAACACCCGACGCGTGTTAAAGCGGCCCATTGCTGAACAAATCCAACAGTGCCACAGTTTGGTTCCAACACTGAGGGACCTTACAGGTCTTATCTAGCGCGACAATCGCCTCCTGAATTCCGAGCCACTTAGCAGATGAGCCTGGGTACTTAATCATGCCGTTTAAATTTACCATCATAGTCTATGAGGTCTACAAGTCTTAGATTTACGAACGTTTTGTCTTGGCTCCTCATCCCTTCCCTTCCCTTCAGCCGGACGAAGTCAGTAGCCCATACAGCATAAACATCTGCTAATGACTAACTGCTGAACAGAACCAGATTCCGATCGTTTGTCACCGCTTGTTTCATAACATTGAGGCTTGAAGTGTCTCTAGTTGTCGACGATTTCCCCAGAGGAGAGGAGAGTATAGAAATTAAAAGTGCGGGTAAGCCCACTATTAGACCAGGACCTGCAGATGAAGGAGGACACTTGACAGAGTAAACCAAGCATGTTTTTTTGTTTGCCTATGGGTCCTGCATGAAGGAGCGTTCCCCTTCATCGCCGCAGTTTCGCGATTAACCACGATCCGGGAAATAATTCACCCTTTATCAACTCTATTCTTTCGAGGTGTTCTAGTGATTATTCACAATAAAAATAAAAAATAAAAAATAAAAAGTGTGTGTGTGTGTGTGTGTTGGGGGGAGAGGAGGGGGGTTGTCTGAATAAAGGTTAAAAGGTTTAGGTGTGGCTGAAGCCGCCCCCTCGTGCAATCTAGACATCGGTCAAGAGGAAACCGGGTCAACCCCTAATTTGAGATTCGGGAGATACTCAGCTGGAAGTTCAGTACAGTGTATTGCACCATTTGCATGTCTCCAGAAATCGACCCGACATTAGCACTCTGATTCGGTCTCGAGGAAGGAGTACTGGAATCAGGGGTGGCTCAGAATTCTCATGTCTTCAACACATGTCAATCCTTCTTCGGAATCAGCTCATGTGCCTCCTCCTTCATGTAGACATATTGCATCGAGATTCGTTTGAGGGTCTTCAGAGTGGATGTCTTCCGAATGGCAAGGCAGACAGCAGACTTTTCAGTCTTGCAAATTTTGTAGAGCCTCGTTTACAACTTTTTGGCTTTATTTTTAACGCTTTTCTAGATCAACTGGTCGCAGGCAGAAATCCAGCCACTCGTTGCTAACTATGAACTACAGTGATTTTACTTTGGACTTGTTCGGGGAAGCCGTTGAGAAACGACTCCGTCGAGTTTCAAAGCTTACCAAAACAACATGCATACTTGATGCTCATTTTTACCCTCATCGATACGGTTCGGCAGAACCATATACGGAACAAAGAATCACTGATATATCCCTCTAGACCGAACCTCATGCTTCCTCTCCTTCAGCTACTCACCCACCTTCATCACCCGGCTACTGAATTTGGGATCTGATGCTCTCACTGGAGATTTGGGATATTGAAGCTCAAGACAAAAGGAAAAATCCATGGACCCAGTCTCATCAATCCTCTCTTGGGGAACTGAGAGCAAAGGCAGCCAGCCACTCATTGTCAACGTCACCAAACGTTTTTCCCTGGCGTTCTTCTTTCCGTTCCCTATGTGGCACGAATATCCTCCTCATTACCTTTAGGTATGTACAACTTCTGCAAATGCGCTATGGTTTCTCCCTAGTTTTACTATATTAAATAGCCTCAGGTAAACGAGATATCTCGTTATACTACCTAAAATTTCATCCAAATGCAAAGACACCAAGGACAACGTGAAAAGGAAACGAGATCACCACTATAACGCATGTCCAAATGAGACGGATATTCACCAGAAGTCCCACATAATACCCGAGGATTTAAGTACACGCTACATAAATGTGTGCATGCAATGCACAAGCCGCAAGTAAACCTAGTTTTTCTTTTTTTAAAAAAAAAAAGGAAAAAGGAAAAGAGGCCCATTGCGGTAGGGTCTAGCCCAGGTCCAAGCGGGACGGTGTGTGCAAGGATTTAGCCGGCTATGCACTGCAACATGGATGTGGGGTCCAACTGAAAGGGCAGACCGCAAGATTTGGTGGGTAGACTATGGCTCTGCACTGCGATCTGGAGGTGTGTCGGCATCACGGGCTCGGCCACTTTAAGACCGTAGACACGTGCAGGTTTAGATGATCACTTGCAGGAATAATGCGGTAAAGTTGGTTGGACAGTTGCTAAGGCCGAGATAGAAACTGGCGGAGAGATGTAACTACAATCGATCGAATTTTAGTTCCGTTTTATGTTTGCTGGACGAATTGGATGTGGTGTTTGCCTCGGGGATGTGGGGAAAGAAGATGCTGATTCGATGAGAGAGGGTTGTAAAAATTGAATTTGTCGGAGTCCAGGCATCATAAACCTTCCCACTTCACAATGGAATTATACTCTTCACCGTCGGTTCGTTTTCTTGTTCGCAATAAAATGACATTATATGCACGGTACGTACATACATAATGGCATTGTACGTAGTTATCTCTTTCACCTTACTAGCCAGTTCCCTTTGCTCTCTATATTGATGCACCAGGGTGCAGTGCATCTCCAAGAAATGCGCCTGTGTCTGCACATTTACCCTATTGAGACGCCCCACAGTCATTCTGTACGCAGGATAGACGTTCGCATTATTGATCCTTATGACGTATATTGCACAAATATGCGGATAGAACTCCGCTATCACACCTTAAATTGGACCTCCAAATACCCCCATGCCCGCCTCCTGCGGCAGGAATATGGCGGGGTGCGAGTTTGGCAGTAATATATTTGCCACTGATGGGACGAACCATCGAGTTAACTAGTTCACGATCTAGCTGGCTATGGAGATGCATGAAATGACAATCAATGCAAGAAGCACAAGGTTGACGAAAGTAAGGGAAAAGGTTTATTTGTTTACAAAAGCGAACATTGCTCTAATTTGTGTTTCGGACAAGAGATCTTGGCATAATGCTCCATATTTCCGTTGATACGGAGTATTTGCAAAACAAGGTCATTCTTTAGGAATCTGTAGGAGGCAAGTTAATATTTACAAATATCGTTCATAATGCCATAGTTTAATTAAGCAAATAAAATGGGATTAATCTTACTGTTACATTTCTCCTGCATCCATCACATTTTATTCAAGAGCGGGCTCAATATTCAAAACTCTCTATGTTTAACTAGTTCAGATTTATCACAAACTAGTTAACTAACTAGTTAGTTAGTTATCATAGCTACTTATTAAGCAATTGACCCCTGAAAATTCTAAAAGTCATGGATGCATTGAACGCGTCGCTTGACTAACTAATTGAAGTTATGAATGCTTACTTGTTTCTTTGACTATTTGCTTTAGTGATTCCTCTATTTCATCAAAATAGACATGTTCAAGATCTCAAAGAGCTAATGGACTAGTCAATAACAGTGAAGCACAGAAATATCCAGATACAGAGAGCTAATATGGGAAATGTTCCAAAAAGATGAGCGTCAATATCAAAAGTTTTTCGACTCCTACTAAAAAGGTAACTCGGGGCTAAATTGGAAAATGGAATTGTCTAAAGACAGCGGCCCCGAATAGCAGGCACGAGCCTAGGGGTTTTCGGGCCTAAACATAACTGAAACTTTAGGTAAGCTTACCCTAAATGGTAACTAAAGCTTAACCACCAATAGCGGGCCGATGCCTAATAAAATATGGCTTAATTTTTAAAAAAGGCGGTTTTGCTAATATGTCATTTTTAATGCCTTTGGGTGAGTCAAACTTCTGCCGATGATTTATACGGGAGAATTTTCAACATCATCGATGTAAATTAACCACCGATATGAGGAGATCGAGGCCACCGGTACTCTTACTGAGGAAATAGGGTGTGAATAAAGGAAGAGGACATCAATCATGTATATTCCGGCCACAGTTTCATAGTTCCCACGACAGAGTTGGATATAACAGATCTAGTGTAGTATCAGAAGTGCTTCAACGTGGATCATCCAAACACATGCTGTCTATAGAGCTCTGAAAATTAAATAAAATGCTGACCTTACAGCTGTGCTGGGTGGCTGTTTCGTCGCACTTGTAACATCTAATGATTACTGTTGTGTCATCCCCTTTTTCATTTCACAGCAAACATTTTCCTCTCACTTTAGCTACCACAACTACTATTTCGTTTAACAGGAACTCTTTTTATACATTTCACAGGACACAAAAAATGAAACCTTAGAAAAAATGGATTCACCATTCCACCGTGGAGTTCGGCGAAGTACTGCCAGATTTTGTTAACCAAGGCGCCCCCTTTTGTAGAGCCAATTGCGCTTAACACTATTGGTTCCCAAAATAATTAAGGATGCTTAATTAGAATTGACAGGTAACGCTGGAAGTCGATTTGAGGCCGCGATTTAACAACTATCATTTTTATTAGTCGGACGAGCTCGTTTAACTTGAACTTAATCGTGTGGAAACTCCAAAGGGGAATTGAGGATTTCCAGAATGTGAGGAACACGTATCAAAGAGAAATTCTGAACTGAGCTAACTTTTCATCAAGGAAATAATCAAACTGCAGCTCCGCGCTCAGCAATCAATGATTGCACCGGGCTCATCATAATTCTGTTGGAGCCTAGGCTTTCTATTATGGACTAGCGCACCGCACAATAGTATATAGCATCCCTGAGATAGGCCACCAAAACAACCACTTCAGATGTCCAACAAATTCACCTTATGTGCTTTGTCCTCACCAAATGCGACATGGATTTCATTGAAAGAAGAACAAACACTCCGCATCCAACTAGCTAGTTATCTAGTTCCGGGCGTAGAGAGAACTATTGAACATGCCATCCTCTCATGTGATTTAAGGGGCTTCAACTCGCATGAAGTTAGCTCTTTTCAGAATTCGATTTCTGCAATGAACAGCTTAGTTACCATAAGTTCCTTTGGGCGCGTGCATGAGGATAACAACAACAACAACAATAATTATAATAATAATACGAATGTCTCCATACACGTGTGAATGAAAAATATCAAAAGTTAACAATGGCATTATAACCTGAAAGGGATTGCGCTCCGGCCTATCTGGGTCGCCGGCGCATGGATGGGGTACGTGCATAGGGCTGAGCGGCGGTTAAGAAATTGTACTGCTTGTGGCTCATTCGTAACAGAGAACAAATGGGCAATCGGCTTTCGCGGGATGCGGATACAGCCTTGAGCCGCAGCAAAATCGGCGAGTGCGGATTTTGGATGGAGTTTTTGATGTAATGCCGTGCTTTTTTTTTTTTTTTTTTTTTTGAGATTTTAGAATTTGTGGTTTGCTATTACATGGTGTGGGGGAATCGAAGCCCTTGGAAGTTCAAATGTGTTCTCGATCCAGAGGTCTATCGGCTACCAAAGCAATGTCATGTTAATTCCGAACGAGCCGATGAATGCACTGATACGAGAGTCACATGGGTTGCTGCATGTCCCGTTTTTGAAAGCCGTCTTGGGGAGCTTACAAGAAGCCGACACTTGAAATAAGTTACCCGCCTGTCACCCAGTGGGTGACTTTCTTCGATCAGCCCTCTGAACGTTGGTTGTGGCCCAATCATATATTCTGTCCAACAGTTCAACAGGGCAAATATTTCAACCTCCTACTGTCATGCGCCAGTGGAATGAGAATTGATAAGGTAATCGGGTACCTTTCAGTCCCGAGGTTTGATACTGACATTCCTGCTATCAAGCTGCTAATTATTCCTCAGAAGAATATGTCAAATAATATGAAGAATTATTAATGCACTCCACCACGCAACCAAAGCGCTGGAACATTGGCTAAGTTGGATTCGGAGCGCCCGTTCCAAGATAGAGAAAGCCTGCCAGACAGCCCCACGAGAACTAACTAACCCCTGTTCAACCAGTTCTGTAAGGTTCGGTTTGTTCCCTGCCTCCACAAATTTGGCGTAAGTTCCACTCCAGAGCATGCATTAGGATCCATGGAACTATCATCAAAATCCCAATTCCATAGGCTATTGGAGCGGTCAAGCCGCTACAGCCAATCAGCAAGAATCCATCTCTAGCAAAACGAATCCCACACTAAACCTCATCGGGCTGCTAACAAGGTTGTCCAGAACGAAAAGGCGGGCAGCGAGAAAAAAACCAGCTATTCTGGGATACTACCTCAGGATTAATGATAGCGAGGAACCGAGACAATGACGAGACGAGATGACGAAGCTGAGGAACTAATGGAGAAAAATGCACATGGAGATTCCACCCACATGTCACTTCGGTTGTGAGGGGACATCTCGGAACCCCTTCTCGTTGAGCATGAACGAAGCTCCGTGCAAGATGGCAGCACGGTCTTGCAACCTCCCTACGACCAGGCCACTGCCAAACCATTGGTTCGCATCCGGCGGTACGTACCGTCGCCAGTCACAGACTCAAAAAGGTACCGTGGTTACTAACTGTTCAAAGGAACAAAAGAGGAAATATCTCGTTGCGGTGCGTTCTCCTCTAGGAAAAGACAATACGAGGATGCGACAGATCACTTTTCCTCCACCCAGTTTGAAAAGAACATGGTTTGCAACTACATGGAGGATGAGCTGATTCTCCCACCTACTTACCCGGCCAAGGTGTTTAGGTTACTGCTTCTTGGTTGTTATTATTCTGCATGACTGAAGTTGTGCTGGATCACTGCGTGGATCTAACTAGCAGGAGTGGTTTGCCCAGTACGAATAGTAGAGAGTATGGTCATAAACTTGAGCCTCACGGTCTTTCCCGTTCCCCTTGCTGTCAAAAGGTGGAGGTGGCGATTATCCTCATGCACCTCTCGCGCCAATCAAATGCAGTGCCTAGCCAGTGTTCTGTGTCCGGTGTCCCACAGTAGATGTGCTCGGCACCAAAATGCTTCTCGTACTGCATAAGAAGTCTTGCAGAGGAGGGGGGGGAAAGAAGAGGTGAGTTGAAAACATTTGTCATCTTGATTAAGCAAAATATTGCTGTGGTCAGTGGTAAAATGGTAGTTATTACAGTTTTATTCCATCGCCCGACCCATCTCTCTTCTGCCCCCAGCCCATCCAACACGATCGTCCTTTGGACCGCGCATCTCGAGGTTTCTGCTAATTAAGGCATGGACGGCGATCTCGGTTTGGATTAGTTGAGACCCAAATCGGACTGCTATTTTAAGGTACCATCAAATAGTAAAATAATATCCTGACCAAAACAAGGAATAACGCGTTTGTTCGTATTTCTCATTGATTTGCAATTCACAATACTCCGTACAGTATTGAAATACTGCACGTATTTGTGAGGCCCAAGCCACACATTTTATTCTCCATTTCAAGCCAGGCTGCTTCCTTGCATGCGTATTGGGTAAATGCTACGAAAATCATCTGAAATATGGCTGTGACAACTTGAGAATCCAGGAACGAGTTCTAGCTGCACATCTCTTTTAATAATTCGGAGCCACTGGGTTCTTCAGCGGGTTCACCGGTGGTCTAACCCTTAAACCCGCCTCCTGGAAAAGATAAGGCCTTGAAGCGGTCATCAGATTGCTGACAAACAAACCTGCAAGAATCAACGTATTAAAAAAAAAAAAAAAAGTGTCAACAACTCAATGAAATATTCTAAATATTCCTCATCAGTTAGATAAAGGAATAGCGAAATAAACAAGAACCCAAACCGGAGACGGCCCTCAAACTCAATCCCAAGACCAACAAAGTTAAAACTGCCAGCAATCATCAAAAGAGGAATGATGCCAGGTCTCCAAGACAGTCCGTAGGATTCCCTTCGCGGCGTTGAAGAACTCTGTTTACAACCGCTCCCGCCCCGCTGTGAAAGGGAACAAACCGGAAGGATTCCGAAGTTGCAATGGGTTTCCGCGCTATTTCTTGAAGTGGTGGTGGTGCTGGGCTCTTCGGATCCGGATCTGGAATGTCGTAGTATGAACGGAGATAAAAAGAAAACGGAGTAGCATTAGGCTATGTCGGGGGTTGGCAAATTAATTCCATTCATCAAGTATTATTGGTGATGGGAGCTTTATTCAGGAGCAAGAGGAATTGCTTCTTTTTGTGAAGAATCAACGGCAATACGTCTTCTCTTGCTTCCGTGTCTGAGGATAAGAAAAGGAAAAAAGAATAAAATTGCTAACTGCTGTAAGGCTCGTCTGATGGGACGAAGGAGGGACAAAAAGATGACCGTATATGAACAGGTTGACCCCGGTGGTTGCACAGCATTTTTGCAAGAGCTATTTCCATTGCCATGAGGCATAGATGTCGTGCAGCGTCCAACAAATCATCGTCACTATGAATGATGTTATACTTTTATGCATCCGCGCACATGGACACCAGGGCCATTTGCTGGCTAAGATTATAGTTATGGCTGTCTTTCATTTTTTTCGTTCTCTTGTTTTGTCACTGTTTTAAAGGGGAATCTATCTCGGGGAGCGAGCACGATTGCCCTCTTGCAGTTAGCCCCCTTGCGCAGAATCACGAATATGTTTGGAACAGCGTGAACCCGAAACCGTGGAAGCTTGTTTTACGAAGCCGAGACACTTTCTTGTATCCGTCTTATCAAAAGTCCTTGTTGGCCTTGCAACTGTAACCACGATTGCATCGCTAGAATATATGCTGCCACGCATAAAATATAGCCAAAAGGCACGGGGAATTGGGAGGATCACAAGATAATAATGAATTACCTAGAGCAGTAAATTGAGCCTCCCGATACGAAGCAAGGGTTCAGAACCTGCTGCAAGGGGAAACGCGCCTTCGCTATGTTGGAACCAATAACAGCAAGTTAAACCTTGGAGACTGAATTGAGACTGAATTATCGTGTTCGTGGTAAGGACGGGATGTTGGGATCATCTACAACCATCATGTCGATTTTCCATTGTCTCTCTCTCCGTTCTTTATACCTAGAAACCACCCATGTCCCGCGAAAGAGGAAAAGAACACCCAAACAATCCCGGATGGGCATTTCAAAGACGTTTGCCAAATTCCAGCAGAAATAATAGAGCGCACTGATACCCTGATGCTACGGAGTACGGAGTACGGAGTATGTGTTTCTCCGATCCCGACGACGAGCGACCGGAGATCTTGAAGTTCCCCTCCGAGTTGCGATGATTGGGCCCCGCCTTGCCCCTGCCCTGAATCGGATCGCATGAAAACGAAGCTCAATAACAATCACCGTATAGCAGCATCAAGTTTGGATCTGCCCTCCAGGGAAACTATCTCTTATCTAAAATGGCAAATGGAAAATGGCAATTGCAAATGCAAATTCAAATGCAAATGCGTCACCGTTTCAACAAGCAGTACGTTTTTCTTTTGTTGCCTTAGCCACTTATTCTTTTTCTTTTTCTTTTCCTTTTTTTTTTTCTTTTGTTTTCTTTTCTCTCTCTTTGTTTTCTTTTTTACAAAACCAAAATTCCCTCTTCATGTTTATTTTAAATTATCAACAAGACGCCCTGTCGCGCTGTGTCACATAGATGTTTAAGGTCTGTTACACTCAAAGTCGGGCGACCCGGGGGAACTTCCGGGATGAGGAGGAGTTGAAAAACGTGGCTCTGATCGGCAGAATGTTTGGATGCGGGAAGGCGATTCGCCATGTGTTTGCCGGACGGTTTTGGGGGAAGGAGTGTTACCCATAGCAGCCTACAACTCCGTACCGAGAAAAGAAAATTAGCCCATTTTTTGAGTCTTTACCCCCTATCCGAGGTATTTCCTCTTTTGTGTTCTTCTGTCCTTGTGCAACAAAAGGGTTGTAAAAGGAAATCGCCATAGTTCGGCTAATTGGTTGAATAAAACCCAAACTGCATCTGTAATTATGTCCTTCTTTTTCTTTTCTTCTCTTCTTCCTGGATGTTTCATTCTCTTCGCATTTCCGTGACACTGCCGCTAAAAAAAAGGCACATGGCAAACTCGATGATCGATGCCTATGCACAGGACACCCGCGTGGAACCCTCGAGACATATGACATGTTTTAACTGCTCTGTACTCTCGCAGCTCGCACAAGGTCGTATGCATATTATGCATGATTCGAACCTATGCGCACGTGTCTTGAAGCGTAGAAGCATGTCGAAGCCTGCATAGATGAACGGCGCGTATTTTGATTGTCTTCTTCTTCTTCTTCTTATTATTATTATTATTATTATTGCCGCATAAGCGCTGTGGTTTATACACACTGATTCAAAATGAGCTGTTCTATATATGACCATTTTCAATGACTTGCATATGCTGTCATACACATGGAAGATATTGACAGCCTCGATGATGATCTTTCTGGAAAATTCTTTGGTCGTTCAGTCAAACCCTGAAACGTTGCACGCATGGAGTTGGGCACGGCAGAATTTAAGAATTGAACTCTTTTCCTTTTTGTACCATGCTCTCGTATTACAATTAATACATAATGCAAACTATCAACAACTAACTGAATAACTAACTAGTTAACTGCTGAAATGGAATAATTTAGGGCACTGGGGAGGTAGGGTAAAGATTATGTAAAAGGGGAAGCAGACATCATGCCATGAGTTACAATCAAGAATGAAATATGCTAAGCAGATCACATGAAGCCCTCTTCTTTATGTTTATACCAAAAACAGCAACATGTAAAAAACAAGAGCAGATGGGGCGGTGCGAAAAAAAAAAAAAGTCAAAATCCTAGAGAGATATCGTTAAATTAGTGGCCAATCAGGCTGCCTAAGACCCCTGTCCTCCAAATCGCGAATCCTTTTAGTGCGATCTGCCGGGGCCTACTTTAACTTTATCAAGTGAATAACTGTAAATACACTGTGGCTCATGCCCGCCTGCTTAAACCTTATTGTGTGGAGACGGCCCAAAACGACATTTGAAGTTGATACTCCAGCCACAACCTAGTGCAACACTGCCGTCGGGATTCACTGAGTGAATGACAACTCCAAACATCTTTCGGAGGAAAAAAAAAAAAAAAGGGAAAATTTTCCACTGTTATTTATTTCCAAAATCGTTCTCATGGGAAAACGGAGCTGGAAGACATATTGAAATTATGCATCTGTGCTACCAACCAACACCAACATTTGAAGGAGAAAGAAAGAAAGAGAGAGAAAATCAAAGTGTCCCTCCGTGGCTTTGCCCCCAATTCTAATCTTCTGACTGGCCACAACCAGTAATATTATTTTAGCTACCATTTATTTTTATCTCCCATCCACAATTGAAGTTATTGGCCCGATATGTACATTACACTTGACCAGTTAAAAAACGCGATGCATGCACTCAGCCACAGGCTTTTACCCACTTTCCAATTTAGTACTTACGTGCGTATTCGGCAAGTTTACCTTTTTGTTCCAACAGACGGTAAAAGAAAATGACGACATGCCATTAACCTCAGACGTGTATTTTTCAATCTTACACACGGCTCAATTTCCATCCGATGTACCCCCATACTTCCGTTCCCCAGTATATACACAGTACGTACCGCTTAGTTTGAATCTTATCCAATCTCTCCAATGTACCCTTTGGGGAATTATCGCGAGCAATCGCTATTCTAAAACACTTGGATGTATGCTTCTCGTCTACAACGTTGTGGGGAGCTAACCTGGTAGGATGCTGAAAGCCAAAAGGTGACGACGGCTCTTATTTGATGTCTGCGGGCATCTTTTTGTCATATTGTATACTATCTAGGGTTGTTTTTGGGGCATTTCGCCAACCCAAGACCTAAGACTTTCTAGGAGCTACCAAAAGGGAACCAGATCAGATGCGGATGTCGGAAGAGAGTAATCATTATTCTTCTGGTTTCTATCTCTTTGTTTGGACGTCTCCATGCTGAGAGCTATCAAGTAAACGACCACACGTAATGCCTCCTTTTTGCATCCCTACTCTCATATGGATACACAAAGCTACTTGTCTTAAGCTCCAAATAAAGCCCTTTTTATGTGTAGGTCACCGGAGGAGAAAAGTAGGGGCGCGCCGAGCTGTGAAGAGGGGAAACAGACGAAGAATTCAAATAGTGCGGTCACTGTTTCTAGTGGTTCTCGGGAACATTGGGAAAAAATTATTCAAGTCTCCGCAGAGGTTGAGTTTCATTGCTACTCTGCCGGCTCTTTCGGATGGTTTGAGTAGTTAAACCAGGCAACAATTTTGCAGAAGTTAATTTACCTAATATATAAATTGCTTTGATTTGTAAGGTTGATATATTGCAAAGTTATGCGTGAGTGATAATTAAAGTAAGAAGACAAGAAGAAGAAGAAGGAGAAGGAGAAGAAGGAGAAGAAGGAAAAGAAGAAGACTACAACCAGGCATTAGCAAATGATCACGCACGAACTCGAAATATCTTCATGTCATCCCGCGATCGACATCACCCCAACGTTGCCATCGCTAAAGGCAACCTTAAATTCCCGTTTTGACTTCGAAGTAAGCACCACCAAAGTCTCATCCTTCCCTAATCCTTCATGTCAACGGTTCAAAACTCCGTAAGAGCGCCTCATTGCCAATCCAAAGCTTGGTGTCTCTCCGCATCAAGTGCATAATTTTAATTTTACCCCTTTTAAACCCCGCTCCCCCTGGGGCTTTAACACGTATCATAAACTCATGGACTAGGGGAAGCTTGGGCTGAGAGAGAAAATCTTCTCCGGATCAAAGCAGGGTCCAGCAGGGGCCCTGGAATGTGAAGGGACGGGGACGGCGGTGTTTAGAATTGAAATTAATGAATACAACTGTGATTTAACAGGGGAAGAGGGCGGAGAGTTTTATAGGAGAAAGAGAGAATTTTTGGAGGGAACATGTAACTTTCTAATGTTGGGGGTTGTCCGCCCATAGGGCTGACCAGTTAAAAAGGGGCAAGGATGTTTTCGGGAAACGTGCAGCAGGTTCGGCCGAAGAGGTAGAGAGGGACAGTCGCTTACTGACTGAATAAATGAATATAAATATGAACATAAATATGGGGGAAGAGGGGACAAGGGTAAAGAGGACATACTTGCTATCTGTATGTGTCTTTTGATTTTATATAATTGGAATTGGCGGAGAGATTGGAGTTAGGAGAAGGGAAACAATTGCTTCGTTGTTGTATTCTATTTTAAAAACCATCCTGTCTGGATGTTTCGTGCTCTCGTATTTTTCCTGTTTATTGTTTGATCTTTAACCACATATCATCTAATAAAAGAAGCAAACCACGGGGAGATTATTCTGCATATACCATTGTTTTTTTTCTATATATATTCCTCGGGGCCAATAACTTTGATTGGCCACCCGGAGAAGAGGGTGGGCTGGAGCCCTTGTTGGAAGTATATAAATGAACTCTGCGAGATTCAGTCCGAGTAATACAGACGCCAACTTCTTCCTGTGATCGTATATCTCCTCAAAATATCGGGAAACAACATAATAGCTGTATACGTACCTGTTGGGAGTCGTAATAACTACATATTATTTGAGATTGCAGGGAGTGGGCAAAAATTATGCCGACGGGGCATCCTGATTAATAAACGATCTTCTGGATGGGATTCTAGAAAAGTAAAAGAAAAGGAAAAAGGGTGGTGGAAGGTGGGAAGGAGGAATGGCCAGCCAACAAAATGTAAGCGGAAAAGAAAACGAATTGTTCTCTTGCATGGAAGGATGTTGCGAAAGCTTGCTTTTCTTCAATTCCCTTCTGAAACGCTCGTATTCATGCCGCAAACTTGCAAGAGTTATAGTGCGGAAAGAGGTTAAAGTAGGTCTCACTCCGGCCAATCTATAGAATGGTGCTGTTATGCTGTGCGACCAAGGAACTTCAAGGAAGTGACTGGAGACTCGCGGTCCGGAGATTGGAACGCCAAAAGTTTCGGGGTATCTGTATTGCTGTCTATTTTTGACATATATATCCTGAGTAAATGGATGAAGGGATCGAGCCATGTCAGAAACCGGAAATTCATCCGGGGAACTCGTAGTCATAGATTGACATCAAAAGAAATAATAACCCAGGCGATAACTAGGTTTGTTGATCAGGATATGCTGCCCGCGAAAGGTTGTTCCTCGTAAAGCTAACCGTGGTTAACGACCCTGCGGGGAAGAGCATGAAGATCTGCCCTATTCCCCAAGCGCAGTATTGCAACAAAAGGTTCAGCCTTATGAAAGGGGATCGATCCATGGATTGAGGGAGTAACGTCAATCTACTCCCCCACAGTTCCGCAAAATACTCCAGAAATCATCTTGTTCTGCACAACCCCATGAATCATTATTATTAATTGTTATTTTATCCCCGCGGCGCACCCCCGGCATACCGCAAGACTGTACCCCCTGGGTGGTTCAACCTGGCTTCTTCCCTACGACGAAGAACGGTGAAGGGCCCATCATGGGATTTGGGTTTGGAAGGGTGGATGCACCGGGGGGGGGGGGGGGGGGGGGGATGCATGCATGCATGCATGTGGTGTTTGGGATCCATTGTCGCAATAATGCCATTTACTCTTCAAGTCCCCATGTATTCGTGGGCCGTTTTCCCCGTGCACAGAGCGGTTTTTCAGGTCGGATTAAGATCAACATGGGACCAGTGGGGAATAAAGTAGGCTGAATGGGTACATGTATGTTCCAGTAGAAGGAGAGAGAGTATGGAGTAACTACTGTGTACCGTAGGTATTGTTGCCTCATTGGCCAGCCATGAAAAGTCGAAGAATTCAACAACGGACTGACTAATATAGTGAGAGGGATCGGATACATTTAAGCCAAAAGTAGATGAGCCTCGCTGAACAACATCATTTCATGGGCTGTTGTTCCTGTTAACCTTGTTCACTTTTCCAAGGAAACTAGATCTTCAAGTCCTTTTTCTATTTTCTGCATTCGAGCGAAACAAGACCATCTGTGAGTTGAGAATCAACCACATATACATTACCAACTTGTTGAAAGATGATAATACTGATAAATAGATTAAGGAGAGGAGGTTGTAGCAACTTGTAACTCGTAAGCCCTAAATCCAACTCACACCCCGAACACTTGTGGGGCGGACAAGAGAACACGCAAGACAGACCGAACCGCAGGGACCAGGGTCATTCATCATTACTCATCCCCTTAAATTTCACCTCTCTTTTTTGGGTTTTGGGTAGGGTACTGCGCATCTGTATCGAATACGATTTTTGCGTATCACAGGGTGTAATTGCAGACCTCATTTTCTCGTATTTGTGATATAAGAGATGTAACTAAGGATTGTGTGGATTGAATGATGCGGACTTTAATGCATCCCTTGTCCAGATTGTCCAGGCCAATCACCCATCCACCCACACCTCCGCCCCCCCATTCCACCAGTCTAACGATCCAACCAAACTGCCCGGGGGCCCCAGTTGAGCACATCCCAGAACTGGGTTTTAGCGTCTGCGCACTGCCGAGAGGAGACTCAGAGGAGACAAAAGAGCGTAGGGTAGACTCGACTAGTATGGTGTAGTTGCCCGGTAGTTGACAGTAGTTGGGCCGCGGCCGAATGACGGCTGCTGCGCTGCTTGTTGCTGCGGTATAGCGTACGCTGTTAAGATGTCCCATCTTGGGTTTTGCTTGTGCTGTTGCGCCTTGCTGGACAACATCTGATTTGTGTCTGGGATTCTGGGTCTTGTTCTCCCTTGTCTCTTGCTCTCCTTGTAGGGCAAACAAATCATATTGATCCAATCCGGTAGATATCTTTTTTTTTAAAAAAAAAAAAAGAAAAAAGAAAAAAGAAATAAAGATAGAGAAGTATTTATTTTTAATCTTTCCCTGCACTTGTCGCTGTCCTTGTCCCTGTCGCCTGCATGTTCTTCTGCTTTATAAAAACATCATCCCTCGTCCACCGTTTCTTATTTTATTTTATTTTATTTTATTTTAAATTTATTTTCCCATTTGATCTTCTTTTGACTACGTCCATTTCTTCTGTCCTCCTGTCCATAGTGTTTGGTAGTCGGTGGATCTGTCTACTCACTATTCCCACCCCTACTACTAGTAGCCACTCCAACGGAAAAAAGGAAGCAAGGGAAAGAAAAAGAAAATACTCTTTTATCCAAAAATAAAAAGAGCTCTCATCCCCGCCATTTGCCACCGAGATCCATCAAGATATTTCACAGTAATACCATTGTTGCTCATAGAAGATACTCTCCTCCGGTTTGTCTTCTCTGCCTGTGTCTATCAATCTCTGTGTCCCATCTGTCGATTGCCCGGTTGCGCTTTTGTCCATAACCTCAATACCCTCTCCTCTTATTGGCTGTGCCCGTCCGTCCCAGCACGTCCACCACATCTCTAGCTCTGGCTGCGTCCGCTGTCCTCGTCCACTCCTTCGCCCATCCCCGTGTTCAGTAGCACACGATTTCGCTCGAGTCGCTGTCTCAGCTGTTCAAGGGGCTGTCCTCCTCACGAACACCCCCTCCTTCTATTTCGTGTATGAATAGCAGGACTGGTTCTTCTCTTCTTTTCTGTTGGCCTCTCCCATCGTTATTTAACCGTCGCGGACCGTCCCGTTGAAACTCCCATTGCCACGACTTTGTATGCTTGGCGCTTGCTCCACGAGGGATTCGTTGCTTGAAGAAAATTAGTTTTATGGTGTCAAAAGAGCTACTGATAAAAAGTCACCGTCCGACTGGTATGTCAATTCTGTGGTTCAATCCTTTTGTTGTCCCTTCCAAAATTTCCTGTCCTGCATCCTTTTTCCTGGTCCAATATATATGTATATTTTCTTTTGTTTTTGCTGGCTGTGAGCATATTCGGATATGAACTGGTTTTGGTCAGCTGACATGCTCTATACAAAATAGCCAAAACCCTTTTTTGCCCGATGCTGCGCTGATATTGGCTCCGTTCCTTTTTTTTTTCTTTTTTTCTTTTTCTTTTTCTTTTTCTTTTCTCTCTCTCTCTCTCTCTCTCTCTCTCTGAACAATTAGATCTGTCCAGGGAGAACTCTGTTTTCCTTTTTCCTTTGCTTTTTCCCCTCCCATAAGTCGCTTCTGTTGTGGTCTATTATTTGTTGTCCTGCCATTTCTCTTCCCAACGATCCGACAATGCTAGCGTTGGAGCATTCTCGTCACAAGCAATCCTATCTCCCGCAGCTGTCGATGGATCCCTCGATGCATGATCCTTTTGGTCCGCTGTATATCGACAGCTACAGCCCCCTTGGTTCTTACAACTTATTCCCAGCGAGCTCGACTTCGTTCTCAGACGCACCCTCGTTCCTGATCGAGGCGCCCCATCACCCCTACAACAACAACAACAGCAGCAGCAACAGCGCCAAATACGAGCCCTATGCACATCACCATTGCGCTTCTCCCACAATAGTTTCAATCCAAGCTTCAGATTTCAAAGCTTCTACCACAAGCTCCTCCGCATCTGGCCCATCATTGCCAAGCACTTCTTCATCCACCATAGGCTCCCCCTACCAGGAGAGCTGGATCGACATGAACAGCTCTTCCGGATTGGGGCCTGCCACCGTCGGCAGCGATGGCTATCCGCAAGAATATGTAGGTGCCGCAATGGACGCTAACATGATGTTTGCGCCTGAGAAGCTCCCGGATAGTTTTGTGGGTGAGTACCGAAATGTTTTTCCTTATTCTGCTCCGTCGCATACGCGTATCTTGCCTGTAAAAGCCGTTTTGTTTGCAAAACCCTCTACCGTATTTTCACCTTCTCCAGCGCTGTGTAGCTCTGGAGGTGCAGTTTCTTGTTCTCTTGTTTCTACTTCGCGACACACAGATGTTGCAGCTTCATCAGGCAATACTCAACAACACATGCTATCTATGTCTCCCCCCTCGAGCACTGTGCCTCTGAAGGGAAGGAGATCGCGCATGGATTCAAGCAGCAGGACTAGCAGACGCCCGGGTGCGCTGGACGCTCCCATAACCCGATCGCTGAGCGGCGAGTATTCTCCGTCTTTGTATTCTCCAGGCCTGCTCAGGAGCAGAAAACGGTCTTTGACCCAAGCCTCAGACCTGGCTTCTGCTGTTCATGCGAGAAAAATGTCAACTGCAGAATCCAGTGTGAAATGTCGAGATAGCCTTCCTTCAAGGAGCCCGCAGTCTCCTCTCAGAAGCTCCATATATAGAGAGCGTTTTGAGAATTGTTTCCTTAATCAGAGTAGCGGTAATTTTGTGCCGCCTCCTGAGTCATCTTGTTGGTTTTCGAAATTTCCTACTTGATATCCCTCGCAGTTGAACTTCGTTTGTGATATTCTTTTGATGTTCTCTTGATACCCATAGTTGTGACTGTTATATTTTCTGCTTTTTGCTTTTTGATGTCGATTTTTTTCTATCACATATCCTGGCCCTATCTTCTATTATTGCAAAATTCGATCATGACTAATTCATTCGCCTGCATATAGATCCGTCTTTGATCAACCCACCTATGCAACAACAAAGCAGCTACCCGCCCCCGACCGTGTCATACGCAGAGGAATCCCAGTATGCCTTTGCACAATCACCCGCCTTCATGCCAGCATCTCCTGCCGCATCTCCCTTACCCCAACCCCAAACGCTGCACCACCCACATCACCCTCACTCAGCTCTCCCCTCTCCATTCCTCAACCAATCTGTATTCCCCTCTCGCCCAGTGTCCTTTACCGGACGAAGATCATCAATATCTTCCGAGAATTCGCGCCGTTCACGCCACAGTCCCCTGGTGGGAAGTGTCGACTACGAAGAAGAAGGAAAGGAAAAAGGCCGTTGCCCTCATCCTGACTGCCGGCGCCTATTTAAAGACCTGAAGGCACACATGCTTACCCATCAATCGGAGAGACCGGAGAAGTGTCCGATCTTGACATGCGAATACCATCTAAAGGGCTTTGCCCGAAAATATGACAAGAATCGGCATACATTAACACATTACAAAGGCACCATGGTGTGCGGATTCTGCCCCGGTTCTGGCTCTGCTGCAGAGAAGAGCTTCAACCGGGCTGACGTGTTTAAGCGACATCTTACCTCTGTGCACGGTGTTGAACAAACCGCGCCAAACAGCCGCAAGAAGTCACCGCCAACAGCAAATCGAAAGGCCTCATCTTTCTGTAATGACGCGACCGGTAAATGCTCAACGTGCTCCTCGACGTTCAACAACGCTCAGGAATTTTACGAGCATCTGGATGACTGCGTTCTGCGCGTCGTCCAGCAGGAGGAGCCCAGCGAAGCCATCAACCTCAAGCGACTCACCGAGGTAGCCTCCGATGATGCCGTGCGACAAACCATGGAGAAGCACATGCTTATCGACACTGGCAATGACTTAATGACCAAAAATAATAATAACCCAGCGGATGAAAATGATGACGACCTTGACGACTCTAATGACTCTAACAATATGAACACCAAATACAACTCTGCGGGCCAGGGCTCTCGAAAACCCCCCTCCTCCCCATCCCACTCTTCCAACCCATCATCCGCCTCCAATACCCTCCAAAAATCCACCACCACCACCACCACCACACCATCAGGCATCTCCAAAACCCGCCCCACCGTCTCCCGTCGCCGCAACAACCGCAACAATTACCCCCCATCCTGGGGCTGTCCAACCAACAAAATGAAAATGAAAAAGCGCGTGCTGTGTCTGTACGACGGCCAGCACCGCCTCTGGAAGGACGAGATGATGCTCGACAACGAGTTTGAGGTCCGTCTAAAACTTCTCGGAGGCGTTGGTGCAAATGGCGCTGGTAGCTCGTTGACACCAGGCCGTGATGCGTATGTGACGGATTTGGATGTGGAGACGCTTAAGAGGGCGGAGGGGGTGCATGGGGCTACGGAGGAGGAGAGGGGGGTGTCGTGGGATGCGGAGTGTCTTCCTCTTGGTTCAGCTGGATTGATGGGGCCTGCAGCCGTGCCTGTGTTGGGCAATGGGCAGGATGGTGGGTTGGTTGATGATGTTAATATCGAGGAGTTGATGGCATGAGGATATGTGTGGAGGATACGTTTGCTTTTTGTTTTTTTTTTTTTTCTTCTTCTCCTGACATATTGGATGGATGCGATTTTCATCCTTAGTTGTGACTCAATAGAAAGGGATCATCATATGGCATGAAGGGAACATTGGGTCTTTGTTTTTCACTGATACCTATTGGGTTTTACCTGCTCTGGATTTCTATTTCCATATTTTACTCTCCACTTTTGGTTTATCTTGGGTCCGTTTTCTTTCTCCATTCTGGGTCATGTCTTCATTTCCTTGATACATCATCTATTACTGCGCATTCCTCACATTATCTCAGTTGTTACATTTCGCAGTTGGTGTCAGCCGGACTGACATACCTATGCAATCAAACTATATACATTTCTCATATTCAATTAAATAAATGCTCACCAATATACTAAAAAATGATCCTATACTTTGTTTCACTCTAACTACCACGTAGAAATTCAAGAGACCGATACTTAGCCTCTTATGACATCCTTGTGGCAGTTTCTTCTCGAGGTTCCCGACAATGCCTGGCCCATTGCAAATCACGTGACATTCATATGATGGCTGAAGCTCAACTTCTACCTTGAACAAACCTCCTGTTCTCCGCTCTCAATCCCTCTGGATGAATAACCACGAACAGAGCGGGATGATCTAATTCAGAGATCATCCTTCTTGCCTTCAGCTTGTGAGTAAGGTTTCATTTTGTTTACAGAACTGCACTTGGACTGGAGCTGACTTGATGTATTATTGCCTGTATATAGATGCAGACGGATATAAAGCGTCCAACTTGCATACTGCGCTTGAATAACGGAATCCCGTAATAAATGTGAGCCCTGCTTTATGATACTCCTGAACGAAGAGATGCGCAACGAAACGAAATCTCAATAAACGTTTAATTAAGACGAGAGGGAAAAGAGAGGTCTTGAAGACCCAATAAAACATTCGATATAAACATACAATACATAACGACTCGTCCGTCTTCGCGCAACCCTTTATTCGCAAACAAAATACAGCGTATATTATCAAGTTCCACGCGCATGTCTTCTTCTTTTGGAGGTCAGGCCACAACATTAATCAATAATATTCCAAAACGCCCCTCCCTTCCCAGACTCGCGGAGGCTTGAATTCGGACTTCCGACATCTCCTAGACACGGAAACGGTGTTTCTTGGTAGATATCCAGTTGATGACGGTGCATTTACTGTTGATTTCATCTGCTGTTTGGGTGTAAAATGGACCCGCTTCTTACGCCTGCACTATATGATTCGGTTGCGGATGTGGAGATGACTATGGGGAATGGAAATGGAAATGGAAATGGTGATAGGAAGAGGGGGCAGAAGATGGTCAGGGTTGATGGTACGTACCTGCTACCTCCCCGTACCCTAATACCGGATTTTGAGACTTTATATGGGGGCGAGGGATGGAATTTTGAGCTCTTACGTTTTTTGTGATACGCTGGATACAAGGCTAACAGATTGTTTAGAACCGCCCAAGTTTGACCTCGAGTCATATATTAGCAATTACACTGGCATGTTATTTCCGTTGTTTGCTGCTTTGTTGTGTTAGTTTGTACTAATGCTGCTGCGCTTATAGGGAGGACGAGGCTTGCTAGGCTATACCTTATTGGGACCTGCTCGACCTTCCTATCAGTTGATGCCTTGAAGATGGCGATTACAGAGGCGAAAGCTGGGAGGGATGTGGAATTTTATACAAGAGCCGTCGAAGCTTTGGCTCGTGTTGCTCCCCATGATCCGGAAGCGAAGTTGGATGCTGCATGGGTGGATTATACTTCGAAAGTTCTCAAGGCGGAAACGGACCGATTAGAGCATGAGCTTAAAGGATATAAGAACAACCTGATCAAGGAGAGCATACGGGTAGGTGAATGTCCCTAGCTTGATTGATTTGGGATAATTAATTTGTCTAACGCGTTACCACTCTCATCTGAATAGATGGGCAATGAAGATTTGGGCCACCACTATTATCGCATCGGAGATCTAGCTTCTGCTTCCAAGGCCTACTCTCGGATGAGAGAATACTGTACCACAACCTCCCACATCGCGTCTATGCTATTCAAAAGCATCAATGTTGCCATTAATCGCGGCGACTGGCTGGCGGTTCAATCTAGTGTCCAACGACTTCGCAACCTGCATTTCAAGCCCGAGGACGAAGCGAAGCACAAAGCTAAAATGTTGGCTTCGCTCGGCCTGTCTCAACTTGCTTCATCCTCTTACCATGCTGCAGCACTAAGCTTCCTAGCAACGGACCCAGCCATTGCAGATAGCTACAAGGAGGCAATATCCGCCAACGACATTGCTGTATATGGCGGTCTATGCGCCCTGGCCTCCATGGATCGTGCCGACCTGCAGACCCAAGTCCTGGAAAACAAATCATTCCGCAACTTCCTCGAACTAGAACCTCACATCCGTCGTGCGATCTCCTTCTTTTGCTCCTCAAAATTTCGCCCGTGTCTGGATATCCTGGAAGCCTATAAGGCTGACTACCTCCTCGATCTTCATCTCCAGAAACACGTTCCTGTCCTCTACTCTCGTATCCGCACTAAGGCTATGCAACAGTACATCATACCTTATAGCCGCGTGGTGCTAGACGCGATGGTAAAAGTGTTTTCGCCGGGGCAAGCGGTGATGAAACCGGGCACGGGTGGCGCCATCGATTTGAATTCGCCGTTTATCGTTGAACTTATCGATATGATTCAGAAAGGGGTGCTGGATGGGCGCATCGATGTTGAGAAAGGCGTGCTTGTTACCAAAAAACAAGATACAAGGGAAAATCTGCAGCGGTCGGCTATTAATAATGCAACGGAATATTTCAATATGGCACATATACAACTCCTGCGACTGAATATTATTCATGCTGGCTTGGAAATTCCGCCTGTAGGTGCTGACAGGGAGAGCAGGCGTGGTATGCGTGTCAAAGCTTCTGCGGCAGATGCAGGGAAAAAACGGTTTTCGCTAGGTAGAGGGGCGAAGGAGTCGAAAGAAATGGAGTGATATAGATATCACTGAATATGGAAAGTGTTTGGAGAGTAATGGATATCCTTGGGCAATCAGTCTTCTCTTCATGAATTACGGGTCATTAGGTTTGACTTGCTTTGGCGGTGACGATCGTGACGCTATGGGGTGTTGAGTCTTTCCCTATCATGATGTATTAGAAAAATGGCAGTTCAAGGGGCCCTGCGGGAGTATTTTATTTATTTATTTTTTTTTTTTTGCAAAACTTTCTCTACAAGGTTAGATACAAAATATTGATGATCATCATGCCCATACTTCACCAGCCATAAAAGAGAATACAAAAAATAAAATTAAAATTAAAATTAAAAACCCCTCACAACTTCGCCCTCTCCTTCCCCTTTTCCAAAATCTTCACATCCTGAAACGGGACTCCCAAAAACTGCCACATATAATGAAACCGATCACTGCCAAAAAACGGTTCTTCCTTGCCCTCCGCGTTCCTTACCCAGAACCACGGCGCCCCAAACGCGCCCCGATCCAGCGCCTCCTTTGTCCGGTCCGTCAACGCCTGTTTCCCCTCAGGGCTCTGCGCGCTCTTCATGATGGTTTCAATCTCCGCGTCGGAGTATTTCTCTTCACGCAACAGGGCAATCATATTCTCGGGCTTGCTAAGGTCGATGTGACGGTAGAACATGTAGGTCCAGTAGAGGAGGAAGGTGTTTTCGAAGCGGGAGCGGGGATAATTGGCTTTTATATAGGTGGCCACCCGTTGGGGCTGTTTGGGTCTCCTTGTTAGACAGGGGATGTAGGGGATGTAAGGGATGTATGGGGATATATGGCTAAGGGGACGCCGGGATGTGTTTTGGAGGAAATTACCAGGATAGTGAGGGGAGGGAAGAAAGGGGGTGGTGACATGTCCTTGACATTGAAGTATTTGGCGGCTCGCTCACGGTCAAATTTGCCGTATCTCGCCTTTACGGGGTTTGTCCATGGTGGTGTGTTGCCTTGATGGGATCGGTGGATTGTTAGCCTCTCTGTGTCTAGTTAATTGATCCCTGGAAATTCGATCAATGGGTTTGGTGTTTACCTGAGCCGGCATTTATTCCTCCCAGAAAGACGGGGAAGATCCTAGAAGGCAGATTGGTATTTTTTAGAGCAAATCACTTGGCGTAATGGTTGTATAATTATACGTACTCGACCTCAATGCCATGCGATGCTAGTAATTCACGGTTCTTGAGGAGGTGTTGGAAGGAGAAGAAGGAATAAGGAGAGGCTAAACGATTATTAGTGTTATTGCTCTTGTCAAAGTGAATTCATCATGTACTCAAATGACGTGAGGGGCCATACGGCAGTCGAAATATGCTTCTATCTTGCCGCCCATTTTTTGTGATCTCCAGTTTGCTGCTTCCGGCCAAACGATAGGAAGTGATAGGTACTTCAGAGAGATATATCACCGAAGATCCTCCATATATAGAGACCAAAGAAAGGAATTATATGGACCCAGCTGTATAACTAGAAAAGAAGGTGAAAAATTGCAAACCACCTGGGTACAACGTGGGTATCTGCAGCTGTTTATATCTATAATTTGCAGAGATGTAGAAACTTTCTCTGTGAAAGACTGGGTGGAAGATGCCGAGGTCCAATGTTCTCGGCGTTGTTCGTGTGTTCGGCTGATCAGCCTTCAACGTCTTTTCGGGCCGAAAATCCAAACCCGATCGGCAAGCAGAACAGGAATGAATATCTGATATTCAACCCCAAAACATTGCCGAAGTGAAGAATGATTAATCGCATCAGGCCAATTTATTGTGTCCTAGGGTAATTTTCGAAATCTATCCGACTTATTTACGAAAGCTCCATTGGCCTCTCTAGATAAACTCATATATGAGCGCTATCCAACATTATTTTCTCTGAATCTCGAAGTGCTACGGACGCCAGGTTACCTCCTCATTTCGGTATCCTGACAGGAGATTAATTATTTAATATATCCTACTGTAGTGCATAGAAAGGATCATAGCAGCTATGCCAACCACCAAACCAGTGGCATTGGTGATTGGAGCGTCTCGCGGAATCGGACGCCAAATCGCCATCGATCTAGCAAAGGATAGCTATGCCGGTTCGTGTTGTCCTCGCTGCCTCGATCTCTACTCAATTTGAAAGAACAAGATCTAGTCAAATGCGACTGCTAAATAAGCTACCTTGTTTAGTTGTTGTATCTGCGAAAACAACCTCCGACGCCAGCAAAACCAACCCCTTCCCTCCAGACCCCAACTCTCCAGAATCAACTATCAACACAGTAGAGCGGGAAATCAGAGAAGCGGGTGGCGATGCCGTGGCACTGGCAGTCGACACTAGAGACGATGATGCTGTCAACCGTCTCGTCCACAAGACCGTCGAGATCTACGGGAAACTAGATGTTCTCGTCTATAACTCTGGAGCCATATGGTGGTCATCCGTTGAGAACACGCCCGTCAAGCGATTCAAACTCATGCAACAGGTCAATCCGGAGGGCCTGTATTCTAGCGTACAGGCGGCGTTACCTTATTTTGCGAAGAATGGATGGAAGGGTAGGATTATTGTAGTGTCGCCGCCCATATACTCAAGATTTTTCCGGGGGAAGACAGCGTACGCTATGGGTATGTACCAGCAACTATTTTTAGGCCAATCAGATCATTTGTCGCGCTTGTGAGATTCTTTGGCATTAACAGAGCACCCTTTTATCTTTATCAGGCAAGATCGGAATGAGCGTTTTGACCAAGGGGTTGGCAATGGACTTTATCCGCCAGGGACGCAAAGACATGGCGATTACAAGCATCTGGCCTGCTGTGGTATGTCATGGCCTCTGATTTACCTCTATGCAGTCTTCTTTCACTTCTTTCAGTCTCTGTTTTTTCTCCTCTTGGTCCTACCGTCGCTTTGGCACTAACAACAGGTAACTAAAACCAGTCCATCGAATCCGCCGCAACCAAACGATCCACAGATAAAGACCCCTCGTTCGCAAAAGAACTCCGAAAACCTGTATGACTTGGATATTTCCCTATCCCCCGATTCCCAATCCCTCAAAGGATAACAACATAAAAAGCTAATTTTCATCCACTTCAAACACAACGCAAAGACCATTTTCTCCGCCGCAATCATAGGAATACTACATGCTCCTGCATCCACTGTAAATGGCCTCCTAACTCTAGACGAAGACTTCCTCCGGGAGTATTGCGGCGTGACGGACTTCTCTGAATATAATACCGTGCCGGGTTCGAATCCGAGACGAATTATGCCTGCCAAATTCCCCACGTTGGAAGTTGAGGAGCAAGACGATGAAGGGCGAAGGGTGGATAGTACGGTCTTCAGGGTTGCAGAGGGGAAATCGAGGTTGTAATCTATTTCTTTATTAGCGAAGACATATTTTTATGATCATTCATTTTGCTGCGTTTCCCCCAAATCCCTTCCATCTGTGGAATGAACAGATAGGTAAAGCAGACTACATAAACAGCCATACGTGGAACCAGATAATCTCATCCTACAAAAATGAAGACGAATATTGTACAAAACACTTTACACCGAGGTTCCAACCCGAACCTCGAGTGAAGACCACTCAAAATTCAACCAAAAACTTGGATAGGGACAGATTCTTTTCGGGTGTCATAACCCCTCTAGCAAAATGTGAGTTAACATTGAATAGTACTGTCATTAGAAATAGCCGTGGGTATAGGACTAAGTTGGGACATTGTGACTGGGCCGATTTCTGTTCCTTCTCCATCATTGTTTGTCTTTGTTGGCGATCGCAGGGCAATCGAATCGAGCGCTCGATCAGCCAACAGAGCTGACATTGAATTAGATTATGTGTTAGTGCTTCTTACTCCATGTATGGTACTAGTCAAGGTGAGGGGAGCTTGGGATATATCTGAATAACTCACCTACGAGCAACACCAGCGTAAATGTAAAAATAATCATAGGGTTTGTCATAAAGCTGTAGACCAGACGGAAATTCGTCACAATTGCAACCATACCCAGCAGGAGAATTCCCAGCAAAACACGCGTGGTAATAGCCACCCAAGAGTATATCTTCCCTGTATGACGCTGCGTAAGGAAAACGAAAGCGGCGAATATGAACATGGCAGCGGACGCGACAATAAAATAATACATGTACACAAATCCCAGCATTTCTAAATACAACATCAGCAGCTTGTCGCTGTCCACCATATGGGTTGCTGGCGTTATTCCCATGCTTGAGAAGAGGCTCGCCGTCACGTTTCCCATCAGGTCATGAGAACGTTGGAGGGTGAGAGCACCCGGGCCATCATCCGACGAGCACAGGGGAGGGTTATCTCGGAGCGCTTGGAGGATGGATTGGATACAGCGTTGTTCGTCTTTGGCACCTTGGGAATAGTCAATGTCCATGTCAGTGATTGTGCTGTTGAGCAGGTCGATGGCGAAATTTGGGTCTGGCCGTGGCGGTTCGCATGCAAAGAAAATGGTGTTACTCAGATACTTGAGTTTGAGAGATATATCTAAAGTCAAGGCAAGAATCTGGGAGCCCTCTGAGAGGAGAACAAGCACGACATGGAACGGGAAGTGCAGTTGAGTCCAGATCTGTTGTTGAGTTGGACCATATTTCATTCGAGGAGATATATCGAAGTATGATTGCCATAAAAGGTACTAGGATAACGTCAGATCACATTTCCATCTGTTCATATAAGTGCCGCGGGAAGAAACATACCACTGCCGTCGTCACGCCAAGTATATGAACAAAGGACCATTTCGTCCAGCCACCAGAGCCAACAGTTCTGTTGACGATTCTAATTATGGAGATAACGCCTTCTCCAATAATTATAAGCGTGAGAAGTCCCATGCGAACATTGAGATGGGTATCTTCAAACCCAATTCCCGGAGTTCGACTCGATACAGACATAACAACCAGAGTTTCAATAGCAAATATGAGAAACCACGAAGTCCACACATATTCTCCTCTCGTGCCCGTAATGTTGTTAAACACAAAATACAGCTAACCACCGAGTTAGCCTTGATCTCATGCCAGAGATACGCTCACAAAACTCACCCCAGTGTAGGTAAACCCCGTTGCCATAAAAACCAACACTATCAGCAGCAACCCCTTCGAAGCCAATCCCATTGTACGGTGGAGGAACATTGCGGCTATTGAATACTCGAGGCTTAATAACAGGCGACTGCAGGCCAGAAGCAAGCTCAACGAACGGAATGCCCAGACGTTCTCATCGCGGACTTGCGTTGCGAAGCCAGAGCCGGTAGAAGCAAACCCAACCATCGTCGCAAGCTGTAGCGCTTTGCAAATCCTCTCAAATATAGAATCCTGCGCAAAACGAATGTCAAATAAGGACACCTGAAGCCATGTGAACCATATGATGCTGAGGAAGCTAACATAAGACCACAATGCTATTTGAAGTCAGTACAGAATTAGTAAAGCTGCGGTGTTCCCTTGTAGACATGACGATTCTCACCTTCTAGATTATTGATTTCATGAGTAGCAGTGAATGTAGAAAGATTTGCGACGAAGAACAGATCGAAGAATAACTCGATAGGAGTTGAGTCAGTATGCTGATGAAGTTGTGGATGCGCTCCGTCCGTCTTATCGAGCGGCGATTTAATCCAAGGGACACAGCGATTTGGTATTCTAGAGGAGCGGGTTAGCCGGCTGATCCACCATAGCATATTTCGGAGCGTAAACTTAACCTTTTCCTTGCAGACCAAATGATAGACAGAGATTCGCAACTGAAAGCAACGGATCGTGGGCGAACCATGATGATGCCACGAATAACTACGAGGGCCAGGATAATCCTCAAAGTGCAATATTCAACTGTTAGACATGGGGCAGTTAGTCTAATTTACTCTCCCTTCTTCTGCCTCGACGATAAAAAAAATACTCGTTTGGTCTGTTCATGGGCAGGCGCGAATTTGGTATCCGCCACGGCCGGTGTTTGATCACTGTCTGTAGCAAGAGCAACAGACACTGCCGAGTGGGAAAAGCTCAGCACAGATCGATATTCGGCTAAGGAACCCGTTGTTCTTCGCAGCTCGATCAGTCCGGAACCTCAGCTTCAGATGCCGCTTCGGAGTGTCCTCCCATATTTTCCAGCCCACGCTGGCCCTGGACGTCGGTACCTGGTAGGAGATTCCTATCACCCGGGTTGAGCCCCGCCTCTGCCTTCAGTCTCTCGTAGTTCTCTCCAGCCTTTTTCAGCAGTGTTTGGATCTCCACTTCTCTAGCTGCGATCTCCACTTTCTCCTTTCGAAGTTCCTCCAGCCGCAGGACAAGCTGCACCTTTGAGCTCTCTACGGAGCTGAGGGAACTCCTCAGGCGAGCTAAGTTATCTGCAAGACGAGGGAGGGGAGTTATCTTAGGAGGTGTTTTTGATCGGGCGGGAAGACTCTCGTGGTCGCGTCGGAGACCGTCCATTCCGGCTCGAGTTTGTGCAGCTTCGTAAGCAGCTTTGCGTTCTGCCTCTGAATCGTCCGCCTCGGAAGATTCTTGCGCCTCATCAATCAGTTCCTTCATCTCCGCGCGTTCTTTCATTTGCTGCTCTCGTTCCGCCATTCTGCCCAGCGCGATTTTGCCATCTTCTACATACTCGTCAAACCCCTCCGCGAAATCTTCGTCATCCCGGACAAGCCTCGTTTCTAGTTTCTCCTCCTTTCGAGCCAACGACCAGCCATCATCACCAGTATCATCTAGGGAAATAAAATCCTGCTCGGGACCTTGTGCCTGTTCCATGGCAAGACGGGCGCGCCTCTCCTTTTTCTCGCGGATCTCAGCTTCAGAGGGAATGATGGATGGTCCCGAAACCTGAACAATCTCTCCAAATTTCGCCGAGATATCCAGCTGTCTTTCCCTCTCGTTCTCAATCGTATGCATCGATCCCACGTCCTTTGGGGTCGAAGGGGTGGAGTTGCGGAGTTCCTTGAGATAGTCTTGGTTATAGGTTGGGCGATCATCTTGCTGGCCGGCGCGGAAAGGTAGATGCTCAGACGAGGCTGAAGGTGTCCATGCACGGTGAAGACTGCTTTTCTCCAGAACGTGTTTCCTCGCTCCAATTCTTTTTGGGGTTATTACTTCGCCTTCATTCAAGTCGGTATCATCGGTCATGGAGGTCTCTCCGGAAGCAAAGGAGAGGCGCATTTTTGATTTCTGCTTCGGTTTGGTGTTTGGCCTCCGGATGACTGGCTCCGAATCTTTTCAATGTTAGCATAGGCACTCTCTCCTTCCCTCATCTGCAATTTGCATGATTTGTGATGTGTTGGGTGTAGTAGCTGATCCCGACCTTGTTCGCTGCCATTCTCCACGCTGTCTTCTTCTTCATCACCACCAACCTTGCGAGCCTTGCGACGATTGGCAAAAGGAGAACTCATGATTTCCCCTGTGAGCAAGGCCAAAAGAAAAGGTGCAAGAAATAGAAAATCAATTTAATTGAATTTAGGTGATCAAGAATATATAACTGTTTTCCATCGTATAATAAGCTCAAAAGCTAGCTAGCTACGTAAGCTAAACTTTCAGTCCGGGTCCCGGCAAATTATTGTTCCGAGGACGCAATCGCAATACGGTTCTTGCAGTGCATCTTCTCAAGCTCAAAAACAATCCGCATCAGATTTAATTTGAAAGGATCTTCACAACAACCCGGACTTCCTTTCAAAATGCCTCAAGCTCAGCCAGAATTAAAGAAGGTATGTCAAATTAAAAAATTAAAAAAAATAAAAATTGGCGTTTTCTCCGCGCAATTTCCCATGGAAGCTGAAAACTAACATGCCTCCTCCCCCCCTCCTTTGCACTTTTTAGTATATGGAAAAGCGGTTGTTCGTTCAAATCAACGGCAACCGCAAAGTCATCGGAATCCTTCGAGGATACGACGTACGAGCTTTCCCTTGCTCTCTCCCTCTTCTTCTTTGAAGATCCGCGTGGCGCTTCGTTTCCCCCGTTTTCTACAAAGCGCCAGCGAAAGCTGACATGGCGAGTGCAATACAGGTGTTCATGAACATAGTCCTGGACGAGGCCGTCGAAGAGAAGAGTGGAGGCGAGAAAGTGCGCTTGGGCATGGTGGTATGTTTTGAACAAACAGGACCTTTATGATAGCATATCCCCCCACATGTATGGGCTGCGTTAACTGGTTTATATTTATGTTCATTAGGTCATTCGTGGAAACTCCGTCGTCATGCTTGAGGTTTGTTCCCCATGCCTGCGGCATATCTGAGGGAATGGCAAGATGGAAATGGCTGACATTCTTTGACTTAATGCCACAGGCACTCGAACGGATTGGAGATCGATGATACCCTGCGACGTGTGCGGAAAATACTCCTGGCGTGTTTGGGCATGGGCTGTTCTCTCACATTTTCTTTTTACTTTTCCTTTTTCCTTTTTCCTTTTTCCTTTTTCTCTCCCCTTTTCCCTCGATAATGTTTTCTTATATTGCGATGGCTGAATAACATTTCATTTCACTTCAATTCGTGGTTCTAGGAGTTCGAAATCTTGGGAGGGAGGTTCCAAAAAAATATCCCGCATTAAAATACTATATCAAAATGGAGGGCATTCAGATCACTGGGAGAATATGCTCCCAACTTTTCTTTGTTACACTTAACCATGTAAAACAATGGATAAACCTTGTTTAGAAAAATGTAGTTTTAAATAGCTGGGGGTGGTTCAAAAAAAAAAAAAAAGTTAAAATATATATCGCCTGCACAGAGCTTCCCTTCTTCCTGACCAAGAAACAGCAAACAGCATTAAATCCCAGTGGCGCAAGCTTCATTCAGATCTTGCTTGCTCTTCATGACCCCGACCTACCTTGTTCCGCCAAAAAAAAAATAAATAAATAAAAAAAATAAATAAAAAACAAATACTCCGAACACCTGAAAGACTACATCATATTGACATAGCCATTGATAAAAAACAAACCCAGTGATGGCGCAGACGGCCAACAGAAAAATACTAACTTTGAAAAACTATTCAAGGTGAAAATCACGAAATAAATATGCAAAGTTAGAAAGTTAGTGAGCAAGCGTGGACGAGCCGGACTTGAACTTCAATTTCAGCTTGGGGATGGTTGTTGATTGCGGGGTGGGTTGTGTGTTTCCAGGGGACGAGGATAGAGAGAGTTTCGGGACTTTGAGAGTGAGTTTATGGCTAAGGGGCGGAGGGGCGGCGTCCTCCCGCTTCCTCTTGAGAGCACCGTTAGGAGCGGGAGGGGCCCCTCCTCCTCCTCCTCCTCCTTTCGATACAGCTGCGGTACGGAAACGGTCCCCTTTGAAGAATCGGAGCTTGCCCTGGTTTTCAACGTGTTACTTCTCACATACCCGATTACAGTTGAAATCAATTTGATCCAGTGGGTTTCGTTAACAACGGGGAAGCTTACACGTCCAAGATTTTCCATTTTCCAGTACCGAGGATACTTCAGAGAAACCATAATTTTATCGATGGGTTCGTATATGACGCTACAAATATCGACGAAACTGGATAGTTCCGCTGTGCCGACCACGGAGGAATTGCATGCTGCCCACAACGCCTCCTTTAAGGTTGTGTTGCCTCCAAGTTCCTGCTTCAATGCCTCAATCGCTCCGGGAACGGTTTGCTTGCGGGCAAGATTAGCCTGACGGACTTCCGTGGATGACTCTTGCTCGATGATCAGGTTGTTGGAATGTTCTGGTTTGTTTTCGCCGGTGCGCTCGCCGAAAGCGATGGCAGCTAGACCTCTACCGAAGGCGAGATGCAGGTTGTGTCGAATCCACGGAGACGGGTCCGTCGACATTACGTAAATAAACCAGGTGAGTAGCTCGGGGATTTGGAAGATGTCAAACTCAATCAGGATGTCGAAAGCATCTAGCCGAAGCATTTCGTAGGTGCCTGCTCTTGTATACTGGAGGAACTGCACGAGGTCCAACTCAATCACGCCGGCCTGCATAAACCGTCGCTGACATCCTATTGCAGTTCTCGCGTAGATGTTCTGAAAAGAGCTCGTCCACTCGTCCATTCGTCTATATCGGTCAATCTCTGCAATGCAATCTCGATCAAGTTGTTGTTCCGCTTGGCGCTCAAGTTCCATTTCCATATCGAAATCCATGTCAATGTTACGGGGTTCGTTTTCCTTTCGTCCAAGTAAAGCATCGCATATGGATTTCATGAGCGCCGCCACGTAATAACAATCCGAAATCTATTCATCGTATCAGTATCAGCAAATTCAATTCCCATATCCTAAATCGAAGAGTGCTGTGATGCCGTACCTCACTGTTGGAATTATCATTAAACTTTAATTTATCGTAGAGAAAGCGTTTCACCCTCATTGGTGTCTTTCCAGTGCTATCCCGAACCTGTGCGATGGCCTGGGGTATAGTGAGCTGGAGAATATAAGATGACCGGTCTGAAAAGTCGTTGGAACGAGTCATGGGAGAACCAGGCAAACAAAAAAGTTCCTGGAATGCGCTTTCAAGATGGAATAGGCCGATCCAGTCAACATCCTCTTTGGCATGTTTTACGAGAGCCTTGGCAGCCGCTGCTCGAATTCCATAGAAATATCGTCGATCCATAAGAGTACGTATAAAAATGGTTGATATGAGAGGATGCTCGCGCTGGGCAGCCATGTATTGAATTGACTGAAAACAGTTAGCATGATTGCTTATTCCTAGAAACAAGGGCTGGAATAGATGAATACCTCCAGCTGGGCAACAATATCTCTGTCTTGTTGTAGTTGAGATAGATACATGTACCCGGGCATAGTAAGTGACATTTTACATATCCACTCGAAATCAGCATCCATTCGAATCCACTCATAAGATTCCTGGCCCATTCGGTCCTCATCCTCTTTACTCCATTCAACGAGTTTCCATTTTTGAATCTCCTCTTCAGATTGGAGGACATCTCCCAAGCAGTAGAGTAAGACGTCATCTTGAAGCTCGGCATTTGGATCTAGACCAGATGCGGCAGCTGCACGTTCTTTCTGTCTCTTGTTGCGCTTCAGGCGTTTGTATTTGGTGTTATATGGTATGTCGAACTTGGTGACACCTTCTTTGATCTCAACGATATGTTCATACGGCGTCCCATCGGCTTCGTGTATTCGAATAGTCATAGAGCCTGTGAATACATGTTGCACAGCGCCTGCATAGACGTTTTTTATTTCCTCTTTAACATCTCTCATGAATGTCAGTTTATCTAGGTCTCGGACGGTGGGTTGTTCGGATTGAACTTGTCGAATCATCATTTCAACGACTAGTTTCTTTTTGTTGAACCGTTGGGTGGCTAAAAATCGAGGACAGCCAGCACCATACACCCACTGTTGAAAAAATTGGTCAAGTTTCGTGTGTCCCAACCTCTCACAGATCTTTTGAAGAAACGAAGTGGCCAAAGAACCGTTCGGAAGGTCACCCATTCTAGCATGCAAGAATATTCGGGAGATTATTCGGGAGATAGTCGCTTTCCCACTAGCTTTGGAAAGCCGCCGCTCCAGAATGTAGAGGACAAGTGGTGCTTTCAAAGCTATGAACTCGGCCTCTGAGGGATCCAATCGCAACAGTGGACCCATGTCGTAGATCGAAGGTCGTAATATGTCAAGGTCGCAAATTCTATCCGACATCTGCTTCAGTCGATACCTGTATTCGTTGTTGCCACATAACTTCTTCATGAATGTGTCTGTTATATAGTAAGAGATGCCAAAAATGGCCCAAGTGTCCGTGGGCTCCTTGGGAATGATGCTAACGCCTATCCACTGGGAAGCTAGCGAATGAACTAGACATCTGGTGGACTCGTAGATAGGATCGATTATATTCTCCGGGAAAAGAACACGATTGCTGCAAATGGATAGCGCAGCGGTCGCAGATGCGGATGAAGGGAGGTCATCGACGAAACACATTTTATAGCTGGTAAATGGGTACGACCCATAACTGAGAGAGAGAAAATCGATAGCTTTGGCCATTGGTAGACAGGTATTCCTGACTTCGTCTGCACGACCTGGAAGACAAAATGCGTGAACCGGTATAGCATTCTGTCCAAGTTGGTCATCCTCGTCGCTCTCGCGATATTCCGAGAGATTGACGTACTCGAAAGGTCCAACAGCAAAGCCAATCTGTTGCGCAGATACCGGGCTTGAGCAGGAGAATGACACTGTCTTCTTTGTTGGATCTTTGGTATCCATAATTTCGTCAGTCAAATTCCCCGAACAGGTCACGACCATATCTAACGATTCATCATCAGCAGATATCCCTAGTTTGCGCAATAACGCATTCCACCCCTTAGTCGCTCCGTTTGTTACCTGAGATTCTCGTCCCTTGGGATAAAGTGCATCCCCCAGGGTTCGGGGACAGCGAATCGATATATCCCACGTGCATCTTGAAGATATATCCTCAACGCACGGAAATAAAGAACATCCACCAATTGGTTCCAGCGAGTTGATCGTAAAGACGTGCGGGTAACGGCGATCACTGTTCTCAACCCCAACGAATTGTAAACCATCCTTTGGGCGATCGATGGTGAATTCCGCATTCACGGTCAACATTGTGTATTTTGGCAGCGATGTTTCCGTAGCCCTTGAGGCCAGCTGGCCATCTGCCGTGTCATCTGCACCGCCGCTAGTCCGCAGCGCCAGCTGCAGCTGTGCTTCCGCAGAGAAGGGATCCAACTCATCGATTCGGACAGACTTGGGGACCGTGACAACTAACTCGGGATCTGGGGGGTTCTTGAGAAGAGGTTCTAGTCTCTTGGAGAGTTTCTGGTGTTGATTGACGCCGTATAGTCGGAAGGAGTCGTAGGGGTTGGTATATTTCGTTGTCGGAGCTTTCCCACTGACATTCAACCGTTTCAGTTCTCCCTGGCGGAAATTTAGGCGGATGGTTTTGAGTTCTTTGCAGTGAGGTTGGATGGTAATTTCAGTTTTTCCTTTCAAACTCCGGTTCACGAAATCGATATCCAGCTCGACCTTCTGGTGGACTACGGAGAAGCCCAAGCCAGAGCGCGCAGGGGCTGAAGTTTCCACCACGCCATGCATTGTAGGCTTCAGTCAAAACGCGGCGCTGGTCGCGCAGTGAGTGTATCACAACCTCATAGCCAGCTCCAAGGGGGCACAGCTGTGCTTGTCTGCGGTCGTAGCGGAGGGATTTATTTAAAGGGTGGATGGCTGGAGTCCGTATTCTGGAGCGAGTTTGTCCTGTTGAATCTGCCAGCGATCTCTAAGCACGGAGAAACATGGTTTCTGCAAACAGAGTGGCGGCGCGGAAAGGATAAGAGAAGTCAACAGCAACACTGAGCGCGGGGTGACTGGGGAATTGGGGTTGATTGAGGTTGAGGTGAAGGAGCAGAAGCCCCAGAGAGCGGCGTTGCAGTGAATCCGATTGGCAGCAACTGGCCATTTGGGGCAATTTGCGGTTGGACTCTTTTCTTTGATGCTGTAACAGTCCCGGCGACCGCCGCCAAGCCACACTATTCCCTATGAAGTTAGTTGCCTGATTCAATTGCTTAGTAAGCTTGACGCAGTATTAACTAACTAGTTAGTCAACGAACGGATGTCATTGCATCGTCATAAAATCATCTTTCTACATAAGATCTGTAGATAGGGTTATAGAGGATCAACGGGAGTTAGTAGCGTGTCTTCGAGTTTTTGGTAGGGTCTATTAGGACGTGTCTACGGTGGCAACCCCTTATTCAATGTTGGGCATGAACCGCCCGGTAGCCGCACCACCTCACGTGATGTTCGCGTATATCAGTTAGCTGGCCAAGTTCCTTCCACCAATGGAAGACTAACCATCCCACATTAAATTACCCTATATCACGTGAATAAGAGATCAAGTAATGCTGTTTACTTACTGGCACCATCTATAAAAGAATACAGTATTTCAATGATCACTGGGAAAAGGAAATTCTCTGGTAAGAAAGGCCCTAACTCCTCAACCGCAATAAACAAACCTATCTATCAATGGAAACTTTAGATAACTTGACAATAGGCCAAAGAGCTGGGGCTTGCTGAGCTTACAGCTGGGTCACGTGGCGGGTAGACTAACAGCCTCGGCATCTCCGTGCTGAAATCTCGTGCTGACTAAAGCCGAACACCTTCTTTCCCAGGGGGTCAGATTATATTATTATTTACATATATTTTGGGTGCTCAACAACTACGACACGACTCTTTTTTAGGGGGTTTAGAGCATGGCTGCTTGGTGTTTTTGTGTCTTCTTATATATGATCCGCGTCGTCTTCTTTCCTGTCCTGTTTAATTGATACCAGCATGCTCTGAGTGGTGCCGCCCTTCTCCCCAAGAGACATCTCTCCCTTCCCCCCAAAAAGCGCCTCCCCCTGTCGTCGGCTGCCATGGACTTTCTCAAGAAAATTGCGGGTATATATATCCTCTGAGTCCTGGACGAACTTTTCTAACTTATTTTGTTACTGTTTCTTGTAGATGCCCAAGAATCATTATCGGAAGATGCATTGTCACATCTGAAAACATACAAATACTCCAGCGTCGACAAGTCTTTCATCTCCAGATATATCCTGAAGCACTACGTATGGCTCTATATAGACCCGGGCCCTTTCCCCCCCCCCTCCTACGTACCCAGACTAACGAACTACATATATACATACAATAACAGTGGAATGCTTTCGTCGAACTCCTTCCATTATGGCTCGCGCCGAATATGGTCACGTTGATCGGTTTCATGTTTATAGTTGGCAACCTGATACTTATGGAGATTGCCGTTCCAGATCTTGTCGGACCGGTATTGGCTCTCTCTATCTCTTCGTTAAATTTGACACCGTCCATGATGCTGATTTCGTCTGTTGTAAACGTTAGGCTCCAGCATGGGTATACTACAGCTTTGCGCTGGGGATATGGATGTAAGGAACGCACCCCTTCAAAAGATCTGGTCACTAGACGGATATGCAGTACATATGGATTCATTGATTGCTCTGATTGTTCTGACTATCCTCTAGGTATTCAACAATGGACAATGTCGACGGGAAACAAGCGAGGAGAACAGGCACCTCGAGCGGTCTGGGAGAATTGTTCGAGTGCGTTCCCCCAAACTAAGAAAGTAGAAAAGCAATAGCATCTAACAGGAATCACCAGTCACGGGATTGACTCCTTGAATTGTACCCTAGCCAGTCTTCTGCAGGCTGCAGCGATGGGTCAGGGCTCCACGAAGATCGGGGCCTTTACTACGCTTCTCCCCTGCCTCCCTATGTTCTTTTCGACTTGGGAGACCTACCACACCCACACCCTGTATCTTGGATATATCAATGGTCCGACCGAAGGGTTAATCATCGCAGTCATGATGATGGTAGCGTCAGGTTACTACGGGCCTCACATCTTTTCAAACAAAGTAGCAGATACTTTAGGCCATGCAAATGTGTTCGGGAATTGGACTTTCCAGGAGCTTTTCGTCTTTGTTCTCGGATTTTCGTTTTGGACTGCGCACTTCCCCGCATGCGTCTACAATGTGATACGCGTCCGTAAACGCCAGAAACAACCTGTTCTACCCGTATTCTTCGGATGGATACCCGCCACCGTTGCGTCCGTATCCGCCGTGTCTTGGCTATATTCGCCTTACTCGTCCCTTCTGAAGGACAACAGACTCGTCCTCTTCGCTGTCACAATGTGCTTCGTGATTGGGCGTATGACGACCAAAATCATCCTGGCACATCTCACCAGACAGCCATTTCCCTACTGGACAATACTTATAACTCCTCTCATAGGCGGTGCCGTGTTAGGGAACCTGCCGCGATTTGGGTTTCCTGCGATTAGCCCGTGGTTGGAACTGTTATACTTGCGCCTGTACCTGGTGTTTGCTTTTGTCACGTACATGCATTGGGCATACTTTGTCGTCAACAGAATCACGACTTACCTGGGCATCAACTGTCTAACCATTAAACAAGATAAGCCGAAGGCTAGGGAGCCTATCTACCGTTCATTCGGTGATGCACGTGTCGACATCCCCTTCAATGCTAGGCCTGACCCTTTCGCAGATTCAAGGGTCAAGGCCAACTAGGAGGGGTCTCCTTGCCCCACCAGGACGCCTCTGACCAACTCCGGCAATTATAGCTCGTCAGAGCAAGCCCGAACACTACCATGTCAAGGATTCCAGCACTGCCGTGGGACAAAAAGATCTCATATCGGGAGATATATGATGAGAAACTGTAATGGATACTTGATACGGAACCGTGACCATTTTTTGCGACAACCAGGACAAACTCCCCCTTACACTCTCATATATATACACCTCCCGCCGATATAAAACCCGAGAAAGTGTTTCTGTATTACACATTATCGCAATTACAAACACACGTGAACGCAGCTGAGTATGCATAGATTTTCGGATGAATTGTTCACTGTTAAAGATAGACGTCCATCCAGTTGTCATTCACGGTATATGGTGGTAAAAAAAGTTTTCAGTTTTTTGATACCCGCACTTAGACTTGGACTTGGACTTCTTACCCTAGACTTTGGATTGATTGAGGAACTTTTTTTGTCGGCTCGACAATTAATTTGATCTTGTTGCATATTGTTTTGCTTACTGTAGTAACATCTCACTGTTTGCTTTTCGATGTCGAGGTGAAAGCGGGCCTATTAATAACAACAACCTGGGTGTTGTTGATTTTCATTATTATCTTTCTTGACTTGCATTTGCTACATCATATTATTGTTATTATTAATATTATTAATATTATTAATATTATGCAATTTTATATAGTTATTACATATACATATAGGTTAATTATATTCAATTTGTATTGTCATTTACTAGGGATCAGCAAGCTGAGTATCATTTCTTACACTACAAAATAGGAAATGCTTCCATGTTATGTCCACTCTCAAAGGACCGCAAACCAGTTAACTAACGCCTTGTTAGAGTCTCCAATTTCTTCTTTGTGTCAAGTCCCTGATTTCGACTTGAAACCGCTGCGTGACGTCATAGAAAGCATATAAGAATAAGCTCTCTGCCCAAGTTCATCTCGAATATTTTATTTGGTTCTCACAACCTCCCCCTCCAGCAATCAAGAAAATGTCAGAGATTGTGCATTGAACTGTAGATGCTCAATTAAACCAAACCACCCCTTCTCCCCTTCCCGGGTGAGGGGTATACCATAAAATAAATTTGTTCTATTTATACCTCTTTGATATTGAGTGTCTTGTTTTGGTTTTCTTAATTTCGTCTTGTTCCAAGAAGGGAATTCGAGTGGGTTTTGCCACGTGAATATCATCTAAATAGTCCGCTCAGTAAGCCATTTGATAATAGATTATCATCTGGAACTATCTGATTTCTTTCGACTGTTGAGGAATGCTTTCAAAATGGAGGAAAATATTGTGATCTGTATTCGGTACAAACACCCACTGAACCCGAGAATACTTAACTACTACTTGGACTGAAGCCTTGATACCAATTAGTTAAAGGCAATGTCAACTTGAAAAAAAAAAAAAAAAAAAAACACGTCATTTCGCCTCGGGGAGAAAATTATCCCTAAATAAAAACAGTTGTAAAATCTTTCAAAATTAATTCATTCTAGACTCTTGTATGACGGGCGACTGGTTAATCAACAAAAGTGATAACCCCATAATTTTTTATTTTATTTTTATTTTATTTTATTTTATTTTATTTTTTGGGATAGATTTCACCAGCGTCATCCCTGACAGTGCTGGGTTAGGTGACACACCAAATGACGTGAAGTGTGGTCAAACTGATCTACTCCGCATCCACTTACCTTCACTCCTACGACATCCATCATATCTTTCAAGGTTTGACGGGCTTTCTGTGTAGCGATGCATAACTCTGTTCCTTTAATCCTCACCTATGACTGGCTCGCACGAGCTTTTAGCAGGTTGATATAAGGTTGCTGGCGTTGATGTGGATGCCTGGGAAAGAGGCCCTTGACTGGGATGTGACGTCGACCGCCTGCCAGGTGCTCATCTTGTTTGTGTTCGTTGTCATATTTTCAGGCTTTGAGGTTTGCGATTTATGACGATGTCGGGTTGTCTGGCGAGGCGGGCGGGCATATATATACACATCCGAAGGCGGCATTTCCCTGAGAGATTTCCTCTTGTTGATAATTTTTGTTTATCATGTTTTCAATTGAAAATATAACCAAATTTATTTGATCCGAGTTCTTTAAAGGTTTAAACATTACCCCTGTATTCTATTAGCATTCTATCCCGACAACCGGGCCCAATCATCAGCATATACATTTTTGATCGGCACCAAACCTCCTAAAGGCGTGCAAGAACGGAGTGGACGTTTTCCTCTATCCAACGTTTCTTCTTCCCTTCGAACAGTCACGAATCGAATCACCCGTTGGCCAATCGCAGCCCTCCTTCAACCACTATTTCTCGATACTAAATATGGCATCATCCTCAACACAAGCCTCGGCCCCAACCATGCCGAAGAAGGATTCCAACACAGGTGGTCGGGGAAAACAACAGGTGAAGGGAAAGGTTGAGAAACCGGCTAAAGATGTTTCTAATGACATCGCGAATGACGACCATGAAGCAGAAGATGATGTTGATCAACCAACTGAAAGTGTTACGGAGCACCCAACTAGCGATGACCACGATGCCGAAGGAGAGGTTGACCAAGCAACTAAGCACGTCCCTGATGAACCAGAAGACGAGGGCTGCGATGTCAAACGCGATGTTCAACCACCAACTGAAGACGTCACTGAACCGCCCAAAAACGTTACTGATCATGCTGAAGAGGCAATAGACAAGCCCGAAGCGTCGGACGTGTCTGGCCTAAAGAAACTGGCCGGTCTTGTCCCAAACAAGGTAGGAAATGTAATGGGTCCTGATGACATACCTATTGCGCGATTGGTTGAGGGGAATCCCAAAGAGCTGGCGGGTAAAAAGATTGACGAGAAGGGACGTATCTGGAATGATTCAGGGAAGCCCATCGGTCGAGTTGAGATGATACCCGAGGACGAACGGGAAACAAAGGCAGAGGGCCCATTTGCCGGACTTGGAGGATTGTCGGTCGTCGATGGGGGTATGGTCGAAGATAAAAATGGCAATGTCGTTGGCAAGGTTGTTGATGGCGACGCAAAAAAACTATTGGGCCAAAAGGTGGACGAAGATGGGGATATAACAGATAAATATGGGAATGTAAAGGGACATGTGGAGCCTTATGAACCACCCGAGGAAGAGCAAGTTGAGGAAGATTTGTCTGCATTGGCGGGTAAAACAGTCAACAAGGCGGGTAACGTTGTAGACCAGTCTGGAGTCGTTATCGGCCGTGTTGTTTCCGGTGATCCCAAGAAGCTTGCTGGGAAGAAGGTCGATGAGAAAGGCCAGATCTGGGGAGATTCGGGAAAGGTCATCAGCAAAGTTGAATTGATCCCTGAGGGAGAACGGGAGAAGCCTGAGGGGCCATTCTCAGGATTCGGCAGCCTCACAGTTGCTAAGGATGGTGTTGTTCATGACGGCTCGGGAGAGATAGTTGGGCGCGTCATTGAAGGGGATACGAACAAACTTAGGGGTCGAAATGTCGACGAGGATGGCGATGTCATCGATAGGGCTGGAAATGTCCTTGGAAAAGCCGAGCGCTGGGAGCCAGAGGAAAAGATATTGGATATTAACCCAATGTCTGGTCGCAAGATTAATAAAGAGGGTGAAGTGCGTGATGCAGATGGCAATCTGATTGGGAAATTGACAGAAGGGAACTTAAAAAACCTCATTGGGAAGTCTATAGACGATAATGGATATGTTGTCGACAATGCGGGGAACAAAATTGGAGAGTGTACTTTATTGGAAAACATTCCTGACGAAGTTCCCGAACCCGAGCCCGAAATTCCCCAAGAGCAGCTCGACGCTGAGAAGCAAGAGAAAGAAGACAAGGAGCTGGCTAAGAAAATGTGTGCCATCGTACAACAGACCCTCGACAAGGTCGGGAGCGTTTGTAAGATGATCAAAGAGGTTAGTTAGCGACCAACTTCAAAACCCATTCGGCAGAAATAGTTTGCTAACAAAAGTTATACAGTACACTGAAACGGCAGACAGAACACCCAAGGAGGAACTTGACGAGGAAGATCTCGTGCAAAAAGTCAAGCCTTTGATCGAGGAAGGAAGCGGTTATTTGCAAGAATGCAACGGAGCTCTTCGTGCACTCGATCCAGACGGACAGATGGCTGCCAAAGCGAAATCGAAGGCTGCGTGGCGTGAAGCATCTCCAGAAGAGCATCAGCTGGCGGAACTCCTCAAGGAACTCACGTCGACTGTTGTCACAACTATTGACAATGCGAAGAAGAGAATTGCCGGTATGCCCCATGCTAAAAAGAAGCTCAACCCACTCTGGTGCCTGCTGAGTGAACCTCTCTTCCAAATCGTTGCAGCAGTTGGTCTCCTCCTCAGTGGCATCCTTGGTTTGGTGGGCAAGCTACTTAATGGTCTTGGGCTAGGCGGATTGGTGAACGGACTTCTTGGGGGGTTGGGAATCGACAAGCTCCTTTCGGGGCTGGGTCTCGGGGGTCTCACAGACGCTTTGAATCTTGGTGGTGATAAGAAGAAATAATGACGTTCTTTGCGTAATGATAATGACGATGATGCTTTGCTGTTCCCCATATTCCCTTTGCATTCTGCTTTCCGTTCTGACTTCTATTTCGCCTTCCCGTTTTATTTTCGTCGTGTCATAAATTGTAAAATATGCCTTTCAAAAATATCCGCTTTTATGAGTTGTGTTGAGTTGTGTTATTGAGATCATATCAACCTTCCATTATGCAATAGGGATAAATTGAAATATATTCAGTATGGAATAACTTGTCAATCAACTGTCATTCAGACGCGTTTGGCTAGACGATACGTGCCATCCGCTACTTCAAAGTGTGTCTTTTTGGTCTAAATGGAATGGAGGAGAGTTGAGACTGATTTTCGCACTTCCGTCAATAGTAATTAGGTTGTGAGAGAAGACTTCGCGATAACCTCTCAAGGGAACCTTAATAGAGAGTTCCAACCTTCCCATCTGCTTGGCTCTGCTCGACATAGAGTTGGTTGCCGGGCCTCGGTTTAGAAACGACATCAAGATGAAGTTTCCTCTGGATTGTTTACCATGATGTCAAGAAAGTCAAGGCCGTGGACAATGCCAAAATCGACAGGAGGAATCAGAATTCCTTTCCGTCGGTAAGCCAATTTTTCTGTCATCTTGAACTTCGTCATAACAGCTTATCGATGTACAATCCGAAGGAATGGATGTTTCATCAGCTCACGAGCCGTCCTCCTCTCCTCCGGAAGCCATTGGAGCATATCCCTAACAAAGGAAAGGAACAACTCCAAGAACGAAAACGTACGCCTTCGCAATGGGAAGGGGCAAGTCTTCGGTTCACAAAACGTTGCTGGAGCATCCACAGCGGTTCTCGCATCGGATCATATACAAGGCACAGATGCTTTCCTTCAGGACCATCTGCTTTAAAGCCTTCAATGCAAGTTCGTATGATGACGCAGCCACGGTGTGAAGGGTTTTGCCTCGCAATTAGCTGCTCAATAACACGCTCACGACGAACATCATTTGAACGGCAGCTATTTACTATTTTGAGCGGCACCGGCCGCTCAGACTGCCACTTGTACCTGTAAAATATACATTCATTCCCCGTGAGTATAACTTGAAACATTGCCTGGAGGGTTTAATGTACGACAACAAACAGACCGACCGCATTATGGTCCATGATATATACCTCGTCATATTTCGTGATAGCCAGACGGTTGAAGAGGCTCCACAACCAATCTTTACCAGCAGCTAGTGGCGATTGGCAAGTATATCACCGGGGTGTTATGGGTGGAGATAGTTGGGATTATAACCCGGAGAGCTCTCCTCGTCAACTGGTTCATGCCGGGGAATCGATGACAGAACGCTGGCGGGGAGGAGGAGAGCCCTCTTGGTAAGGGAGAAGAACATGCGCTTTGTGACATAATTTCTTGACCGTAGAGCAATCATGAGAAAAGATGGATATCATTTGACATCCTCTGTGGCGTGTGGTGGAAAGAATATTTAAGTTCAAGGAGCTTGGAGTTGCCCCTGAATCACGTGAAGCTATATCTAGGTCTGTCTGGGGATTTTTGAAGTTGAGTGTTGGGGTAAAGTATTGAGAAGATAAAAAGTTCTTGCAAGCCCGATAAAATAAAGATGAGTAAACATTGATTTGACACAAATGTCTAGATGGGAGGAGTGAAACACAAGAGGAGGTGGAAAAACCAGCCCTGTCAGACTGAAGAGCTCAAATCTCTCTCAGTGCATTTAGCGGATCTTAAAGAGTAACGTGACTTAACCACTAAATGAGCCGTACCACTAAATTGTTGGACGTCTGAAGTTGTTGGAGCCTAGGCTCCAACATAAATGAGCCGCGTTTTTGCGACGCGCTGCAATTTAATTCTTCAACTTCCACTGCTTTGAGATGCCAAACAAAGAAACTATTCAACTTGCAATTAAGGATTTAAGAGCTGAAAAGGTCAAAAATTACACTGCAACTGCTAGGAAGCACTCAATTAATAAGGAAACACTGCACTGGTATTATAATGGCTTGCAACTCATGCAGGATGAAGCAGCCTTCCAACATAAGAAGAAGCTCTCAAATCAGCAAGAACAAATGCTTCTGCTTCATATAGAGGAGTTTGCAGCTCACAGCTTTGCTCCTACACCTCAAATCATTCAAAATCTCATTGTGGAAATCATCAAAGAACCTGTTGAAATCCACTGGGTGAGATGTTTTACTGAGTGCTATAAGCCTCAAATTCAAAGAATTCATGTCCATGGCATTGATCAAAAACACAAGATAGCAGATAATTCTACTCATTTTGAGCATTATTTCCAGCTAGTATTTTGATCTTTTGCTTGTTTTCTTGCATTAAGTTCTCTATAGACTCTTGCTAACTATTTTGCTGTGTGACTACATAGTTGAATGAGAAGATCAAAAAATACAATATTGAGCCATCAAATATCTACAATTTTGATGAAAAGGGCTTCTTAATTGACATTGACCAGGCTACTAAGCAGATCATTCCAGTTGAAGCTATGAAGGCAAAGTGAATTACTGCAGTTCAAGACAGCAGCTGTGAATTCATCTCTCTACTCACAGCAATACATGCAGATGAAACAGCTCTTCCACCCACTCTTATTTATCAAGAAGAGTCTCATGATATGTTGGATACATGACTAGAGGATCTGAATGAGGATAATACAGCTTATTTTGCAGTTTCTAAAAAAGATTGAAGTAATGATGACTATGAGCTTAACTGGCTGAAGTGAATCTTTGATGAGCATATCAAGACTAAAGTAGATTACAGAAGATGTCTTCTTATCCTAGATGAACACTCTTCTCATGTTAATATGAGATTTATTGATTTTGCAGATCAAAATCAAATCCTTCTTGCAGTACTGCCTTCACATTCAACTCACTGACTGCAATCTTTGAATGTTGACATCTTTAGTCCTCTAGCAGAAGCATACTCTCACAGCATCAGTAATCTTCTTTGCAGTGGATTTGAATTCATTCAAATGACAAAAAGAAGCTTTTTATCAGTCTTCAATTCTGCATGGGATCAGTCTTTAACAGCTAAGAATATTCAATCCACATTTGCTGCCACTGATATTCATTCTTTTACTCCTGAGTGTATTCTTCACTGATTTACAAAATGGCCTATATCTCCAGTCAATTCAGCTTCAACTGAGATTGCTACACCTACAACTACCCATGCTCTTCAACATGATATTAAGAGAATTCAAATTTGGCAGAGCCTGCTCTCTAAAGACATGGAAAAGATCATACATGCTAGTGAGAAGCTTGTCTTTGAAAAGAAGGTGCTTGTGCATGAGAATAAGGCTCTAATTAAAGCTTTATGCAATGAAAAGAAGTGATGACAGTGTGGAAAGTCCTTAGATCTATTGGATCCAGAGCAGCAGCCTGGCCAGGCTCAATTCTTCTTATCATCCAAGGTTCAACAAGCTCATGAGAGGATTCAGGAAGCAGATCATAAAAAAGAAGAGAAAGCTGCTCAACAAGCCCAAGAGCAACTTCAACATGATCTCTGAAAAGCACATGAAGCTGAAGAGGCTCAGCAAAAATGAATTGAATGACAAGCAGCTCAGACAGCAGCTCACAAAGCCTGTGAGAAAGAGAAGGCTAAAAAGACAGAGCAGCACAAAGCTCAGCAGCTTGCTAGAGAGGCTAAAAAGGCTCAGCTTGAAGCTGAGAAGCAAGAATGGACTCATACTCACACTGCAAAGTGAAAATCAGTCAGTTCAACTACAGCTACTTCAAAGCAACAGCAGAAGCAGGCACCTACAGTGGATTCTAATCCTTTAAACCCTATCTGACCTTCCAGTCTAGGAAATGAGGTCAACCTCAATCCCCCAGAGCAGCTTACTACTGCTTCTACTACTAATTCAGAAATTGACACTCCTTTGATCAATCTCCTTACTCCATGCTAGATCTCCCGTCATGGCCGCGTTCTTCAGCCAAGCACACGTCTATTTTATTAAACCACCTATTTTGTATGGAACTAGAGAATACTCTCATTACTATTTAATAATCTAATTAATATTTATTTCATTGTTGTGGAATTAATTAGATTCTAGCAAGTTGAGGCAGTTTTGCTGAGAGCGGCTCGTTTAGTGATATGGCTCATTTAGTGGTAAGTCACGTTAGTTATCATATTACTCGACATTTAACGGAATGGACAGTAAATTACACAAAACGTATATAAAAGCCCCCATAGGTGGAAATTATGTATGCGTTTATGCATGCATCCTTACGCAGAGGTTTGTATGGTTGAACACACGGTCTGAGAGCTGAGAGCTGAGAGCTGTAGGTGGGACGAACTGAGTGAGGAAACGAAAGGAAATAACAACATTGAACCATATATAAAATATAACATGAAATATACAAACATTCCGGAAATACACAATGAGGGCCCAAAACACGTATCGCTAACCATGTTGTAAGGAAAAAAAAAGAGTGTACCTCGACGGAACAAGAAACCGGCTGATTTTCCTGAAAGCAAGCAGCAAAACCGCAAGAAATAGATATATAAGCAAGGGACATATAGCTGACGTAAACAGTAACAGAAAAAGATTAATTATAATTAGTAAACGGTTTCTTCCCAAGAACCAAAAAGAGAAATAATAAAAAAAAACCCCCTACCCATTATTTCCCCCCGCTTCAACCAAACGACAAAAACCTACACAACCATCGAAAACCCAGCCAAAAACACCGCAACCAAGATCCCAACCCCATACACCTGCCCAATCTCCAACACCAACCCTCTCACCGCCCCATTCCTGCCACCCTTCGGTGCCATATTCGGATTCCCCCCAAGACCCGTATCAACCACACCCGTCCCAGAGGGCGCAGAGGTGTTCGTAGCACCGCTGGTGGCTGTGGAGGTAACGCGGGTGGGGTTCTGGGCACCGCAGGGGTTTTTTTCGCGGCAGTTGCTTTGGCAGCGGGAGTCGCCGCCATCACAGGCACTGACGCACCTGTTGTTCATTTCTGTGCAGATGTAGTAGGGGAGTGTTAGGGTGAAATTGGAGGCATTGGGAGTCATGCCGTTTGAGCAGATGCAGGAGAACGTTAGGGTCAGCTGGAGGATTGGGGATGAAGGTTAGTGGGTTTGGTTTGGGGTGGGGGTAGGGATATATACATATATATATATATATATATATATCGTGGGGTTGTTGAGGGGGTTCATACTGGATTACATTCGTTTTTAAGTGGCTCCCCGGTTGCGTTTGGCAATTGCAGGCATATCAGCGGGCAGGAGGACACTTGGTTTCTGCACCATATGTCTGTAATTTTTCCGTGGATTAAGGTTACAACGAAGCGTCAACCAGCGGGAAGGTGGTAAGTTGCTAGAGCTGACAAACCTCTTGTTCCTAGTGGGATGCTACTGGGATCCAAGCCTTGCGAGATGGAGAGGCTCGCAAGAATAGAGACGGTCAGGAGAGCGGATAAGACGAGCATGATTGGTTGTATGTAAATGGGAAGCTATGCTATGCAGGGGACAATGAGATCGAAGATGGCTGCGGAGAATAATGTTAGATTTTGAGAAATATACATAAGTGAAGATCGAAGGGTTTGAATTGGTAATAGAACCGGAGTGCTGTACCTGCTGTGTACAGGGAGGAGAATGGGAAAGCGGAGGAGGAATTGGAGGGAAAGAGAAAGCTCTGTACGACTTAAACGAGAGTGGAGAAAAGAAGATGAGGAGGAGATCATCAAACGAGTGACTGTGAAGCGGGAGATTGGGAAAGACAGCGAAGGAAAAGAGAAGAAAGAGAGAAAGAGTATCGAGAAGAGTTTAGAAACAGAAAACAAGAAGCGGAGGAAAAATAATAGACACAGACAGCAGCCGCCCGAACAAGGGGATTGGGTGTGGGGAGTAAAACTTAAAATGTCAGGGAGGCTACGGGATACAAAGTTGGTAAAGCCTAAAAAGGTGCCTAAAACGAAGCCTGAAAGACTTTGGCTACCTTCTTCCCAACCGTTCCAAACTCCAAATAAAAGTCTCGGTTAACTTGTGATAACGATTGATTTCCTGTATCCATATTATCTAACAAGAAAGTGAATGTCTATATCTGGCAGTAAAGCTTGAGCAGGCTCTCTCCCCAAGACACGCTCCACGCCCAGACAATTCTTCGATGGGCATGGCGCTCTCCCTTGTGCGACAAATTCTGCAGCTTATCCCAGCACCAAGGTCATGATAGACGTTATCTATGCAGAAACTTCCTCCACACTGCCCTGTGAACCCTGGCTAACGAACGACCCTTGCATCCCCAAATCCCTGGTAGAGCAGGGGATGTCTCACCGTCACCACTCGATCAACGATCCCTGACTTCCATGGATCCCATGTGATGTTCCGGGTATCGCTGAGCCAGCTGCTGATTGGCCAAAGCTATACCCACTGGGGAGGAAACGGGGGAAGCTTGGATGTGGCGCTAGCCTTGAAATGGTGGTTATAGAAAATTTAAAATTCCAGGCTGTGCCCGAGGTTTGTAAAGCGGAGCAAATAAAGATGAATGATACATCGGCGTCTAGGATGAGGCGGAGGGGCAAGGGACACTCGGCGAAAGGATGCAGGAGAGGGATTTCGAAGCGACCTCCATAGATGCTATGTTATATCTTAGGATCTATTAAAAATATTTTTGGATCCTTATGATTCAGGGATCTCTATCCCCCCATTCCTCGAGTCCCAAGGCAATCGTTTACATGCCAAAATTAAAATAAGTAAATAATAAGTAAAATAAAATATAACTGAAACAAGAGACGCCTGGATGGATGGACTAAATGGACGTTCAGTCGACGTTTTCAGAGGCAACCCCCCTCCGGCTTTTTTTGTTTGGGGGGGGGGGGGGGGGGGGGGGAAGGGGGGTTTGGGTTAAAGGATAACTAGTTATCGTTTCACGTTCGCCAAATTCTTCCGTCTTCAAATCCATACCTCGTGGTCAACAAAAAATCTCAACCCCTCCTCCTCACACACCGTTTTCACCCTCTGCTCCACTGCACCACTCGGCAGCGGAAACGGAAAGTTGACACGTCGTTTAGCCAACAAACTAACTCATGATTATCGGTGGGTCAGTCGATAAAGCCGAGTCTGGGGCCTTGTCCGGGGCCTTCCGTAAACTCAGATCAAGCGGGGGAGGGTTGGGAAACGAATTGCCATTAGGAGAATTATAAGTGGGTTTTGGTTTAAAGAGTGTCGGCGATGGTAATTTGTTTTGTTGCAGCGATGTGAAATGTCCGTGTGACGAGGAAAATTGCTGACGGTATAATTTTTTTTAGTTTGCGAGTATATTTATATATATTATAACTGGTTTAACTACTCCTTGTTTTTCATTTGGAGAAACAAGAAAAAATGGGTATTTAGACCGTTACTCGTAGACGGTTCTCTCTCTTTTCTGTCCTTTCTCCCGCACACTTCACTATCCACCATATACCTCGTCTATATCTCCATGGACATTCTGTGAGGTACGTGCAGGGAGTGTCTTTCTTTGGCTCCTCTTAAAACATCAACCTACGACGCTCAGTTGTTGCGCTTGGGTTTGTTGTGAAAGCCTTCAAGCCTGTGAGTCCGCCAAGAAATAATGCAACTGTGGAAGAGGCAACTGTCCCCCTCCCATCCTCAAATACGGTTCTGCTGGAATGCTTGTGTAATAATTTGGGACTTCGAAATCTATCGTATATATATACCTATTGCCCCTTTTTACCAATGGACGGAGAGCGAACTCCAAATGCGAGATCACGTGGAAGCTACCAAACTCAATTTCTTCACGGGCCGGTAAAAGGTCCCGCGTCTGTGATTGGCCAGCTATCATTCGGCTAGTCAATATAGGGGTTAGTTAACTTTTCACGTGGGCGCATTCTTCGAATGCAACTTCGAGGGTCAAGTTTGATTTTGATGACGATTTCTCTCATCACCATCCAACAAACGGAGTATCTTTGTTGCCGTGGGGCTGATATATCGGTTCCTATTAATGTATAATTAACAATCAGGCTCATAATACCACTTAAAATTCTTCTTGTAAGTTCAGATCTCTTTCTTGAATATCAAATCGCTGACAGATGAGATAGATTGACTACCCGCGACCACAATCGTGACCTGCTGCAGCCTCCGCTGCCACCATCCATATGACTACGACTAGATAACTTCCTCCATTACCCCCGAGATCCGCATCATACGCTCTATTGACCGCTGCCCCAAATTCCCCACTCCGACCTATCAACCAAATAACTCACTTCACATCCCTGCATGCAGCAACACCAGGAACAGAACCAGAACCAGAACCACCGACAAAACTACTTTCCCGTCTCCCTCTTCAACACCACCACCACCGCCGCCGCCGCCTACAACCTTAAACTCCCAGACCCACCACCTCCACCATCAACATCAACATCGTCATCCCCTGTCACCCCGCCCAACTGGCTTCATCAGCACCACAGTAATGCGCCCCAGGCTTCTCTAGACGCCTCCACCACCATGCATCGAACCTCTCTCATTCGTCTGGAAGACCACACGGAGGATCCGGCGAATGAGGCGAGTAAGGGGTTGTGGGCGCGCAGTGTGACGATTGATGATTATGTTGTTGTTGGGGGGAAGGGCGGGAGGGGCATGGGCATAGGTATGGGCAAGAGCAAAGGCATGGGGATTGGTGGGTTTGGGGTTGGGGCGTATGTGGTTTGGGTTTGTAGGATTGAGACGCTTGAGGTTGGTGTCTTTTTTTTTTAATTTTTTTTTAATTTTTTTTTATCTATTATTATTATTATTATTATTATTATTATTATTATTTTTAAACTTTATCTTGCTGTGAAGCTTGTAGTCTGTCTTTGTTGGTTTTCTGCGGCTTTGCGGATTGATTTTGCTCACGCGTTATTTTTTTTTGGGGGGGGGGTGATAGGGTGGTACCATAGTGGTTCGGATGAGGTATGTAAACTCTCTCGCTCACTCTCTCACTAATTCCCTCTCTCTATAAAAGGAATATCCAATTCGAATATCCTCGAGAATAAATATGCGAGACTGACACCCGGTACCCAAAAAAATTAAAAATAAAAATAACAGATACTCCGAATTCGACGACCTTCGCTCCAAACTCGCCGCTGCTTTCCCATATGCTAAATCCGCGCTGCCCCAGCTGCCGCCCAAGAGTGCAATCTGTATGTCTCTTTCCTTCTTCCCTCGCTGTCCCGACTCCTATTGCGTTCTGTCCTATTTTCGTACCTGGTGAGTGAGACTAAATCGTACGATTTCGAAGTTAAATTCAGCCCCGAGTTCCTGGAAACGAGACGGGTTGGATTAGCATATTTTTTGAAGTGAGTTTTTTTTTTTTTTTTTTTTTTTTTTTTTTTTTTTTTTTTTTTTTTCCCTTCTTCTTTTCAAAATTTCTTCTTAGTGGTTTTCTGGGAAGTTACTTACTCCTTTATGTCTTGTTTCATTTCAGCTGCGTGCTCCTTAATCTGAGTTTTCCCGGTTCTGCTGTGCTGAAGGAAGTGCTGTTCAGTCATGCTGGGTGATGAGACCCTCTCATACGTCCGGCTTTTTATCTCTTCTTCAATTTTTTTCTAATTTAATTAGTATATATATATATATATATATATACCCTTCTTCAAGTTTTTTCATTCCAGTTAATCTTTGGGGGGCATAGAATAATTGGAGCCAATCCCTACAGAAGTTGAGAAAATGATATTGTTATTATATTGCTCAGAACTTATTGTATCCAGGCAATGCACGTGCAAAAACAAAGATTAGCTCTTTCAGATTTTGGAGGATTACCTAATTGGTTCCAGTAACGTAATCAATAAGCGAGTCGGCCACATAAGCAAGTAGGCCACTTTTCATCTCATCTCAGAACAACATCTTTATCATCAAAAATGCCAACCACACAAAGAAATAAAGCCTTTACTCAGGAAGGAAGGCTTCTTTTAGCCATTCAAGCATTTAAAAATGGTCAAATTTCAAGTGTACGAGCTGCAGCAAAGCTGTATGATGTTCCACGTTCCACCTTAGGTGATCGGGTACATGGTCGTACAGCACGCGTTAACACTCCCCCAAAGAACCGGAAACTTAGTCTTACAGAGGAAGAATCTCTTGTTCAATGGATTCTGGCCATGGATGAGCGAGGTGTGCCACCCCAGGTTGCAGCTGTATGAGAAATGGCCAATCTCCTCCTTACCAGTCGGGGATTCAACCCCCCACCAACAGTGGGTGAATGCTGGGTATGAAACTTTGTCAAATGCCATGAAGAGCTGAAATCCAAGTTCTCCCGCAAGTATGACCATCAATGTGCACTATGTGAGGATCCTGAGATTATCTGTGGGTGGTTTAGGCTCGTACACAACACCATTGCAAAGTATGGGATTCTGGAAGATGATATCTACAACTTTGATGAGACTGGATTTCAGATGGGGGTTATTGGGACTGCCAGAGTGGTTACTGGGTCTGAAAGAGCCAGGAATCCCAAGCTTGTACAGCCTGGAGATCAGGAATGGGTGACTGTCATTGCTGGAGTCAATGTCTCTGGCTGGGCTCTGCGTACAATGATTATTCTCAAGGGAAAGATGCATCAGTCCTGTTGGTATGAGGCTGAGGGACTGCCCAGGGATTGGGTGATTGGAGTCAGAGAGAATGGCTGGACAAATGACCAGCTGGGCTTGTACTGGCTGAAAGAGGTGTTCAACAAGGAGACCCTACCCCATACGAAGGGTACACACTGACTGTTGATTCTGGACTGGCATAGAAGCCATGCCTCTGCTGAATTTGATCAATTCTGCTCTGAGAATCAGATCATTGCTCTCTATATGCCACCTCATTCCTCTCATCTTCTCCAGCCATTGGATGTTGGCTGCTTCTCCCCTCTGAAAACAGCATATGGATGACAGGTGGAGAATCAGATGCGGCTTGGGATCAATCATATTGACAAGGAGGAGTTTCTGGCCCTATATCCTGCAGCTCAGATGCAGGCCCTGACTGAGAACAACATCAAGAGTGGCTTCAGGGCAGCTGGATTGGTTCTGTATGAACCTGAGCAGGTTCTCTCACATCTTAATACAACAACGCATACTCCCCCCCCCCCTGGGACCTCCCACAGCTCCCAGGCCTCCTGGGCCACCGCCACACCACATAATGTACGTCAATTGGAGCAGCAGACTGAGAAGGTCAAAAAATATATCAAGTGCTGTACACAGAGTCCACCCAGTCCAATCAATCGAGCCCTGAGTCAGCTGGTCAAGGAGTGTCAAATGGCAATGCACAGTGCTGCTATTTCTAGCAGCTGAAAACAGAGAGTTAAAAGCTGCAAATGCCAAACAAAAGAAGAAGTGGGAAAGAGGCCATACATATGTAGCTCAAGAGGGTGCTTTAGGGGTTGAAGAAGGCTTGGATCGCGTACAAAGCATCAATGAATGGAAAAGAGGGGTGATTGAGGCTGCTGAGTCCCAACCACAAAAACAGGCAGCACCACAGTGTAGTGTATGTGGGATTACTGGGCATACTGCTCATACGTGCTCTAGGCATATAGAAAATAATTGATAATATAATTCTTTCTCTTTTTCTTTAATGATTGAGGCATAGATGCATTCTCATCGTACAGTGGGGTGAGAAGTGGCCGACTTGCTTATGTGGCCGACTCGCTTATTGATTACGTTAGTTAACTATATTTGTGACAGGTCAATACCTGTACCCGTATTTGTAAATTTCAAACACAAACAGGTATCACAGCGCCTTTTTCTGGGTTGTTCTTCACAAAATTACATTTGGTTCACGTGTACTTCCACGTATGAAGCAGTACCGTTCCCCTAACACACCCAACCTGCGGGAATTTTTCAGGTGTACTGTCACCACGCGTGTATCGTCATCTTCGCCATTCCCCCTTTCGCGCCCTGCAACCAAGGACGAAGAACAACAAGAATCAAGAGCAACAAGATGCACAAGATGCACAGGATGCACCAAGAAGAACAGGCCATCCACAATCCAGCCCTGTTTCTGTAATCAGCCCTGTATTTTCTTATCCAGTCCAGTCGCCTACACCACACCACCCGCACTCCGCAGCGCACTTTCACCCCTGATGACCAGAAGGGGGCCATGACCGACCAGCGACCAATCTCGATCCCGCCATGGTCGCTCGCTCAGCGCCAACGTTGAGATTTTCCTCCGTGCGACACAAAGATCCATCACCCACATCCGATCCACAGAGCAAAATTTCCTCCTTCACCACCACCACTACCACCACCACCACAACACCCAATAATTCGTCAACCGTCACCACCCGGCGACATTCCATAATCCAACAACAGTTACAGCAGCAACAAGAACGACGACAACGCACTACCCTCATACAATCTAAGCTCCCGTTCGCCCCGCCCTCCTCCACCGGCGCTCTACAATCCCAATCCCACTCCCAACTCCAACAGAAACCCACCAAGACGACTCCGGCCTCCGACCGGCCCTTCAAAAAGGCAAAACTGGATGGTCGCCACTATGACCAGGCACCCATCACCAGGCCTGCAAAACTTCCCCTGCGCAGCAGGGATTCGCAGGGCCTTCTAGCACCCTCCGAACCATCCCTGGCTTCACGAACCCGCTCGTCCACTGGTCGCGCTACCACAACACCTGCGACCACCACAGCTCTCACTGCAACTACAACTACTGATAGACTTCCCACCATCGCTACTAATACCAAGTCCGCTGCCTCCACAACACCGGTTCCGCCCCGCCTTACTGCCTCCCCCGCATCCCCGTCGGCGGAAACTCGGACAACACGACAATCTGTGCATAGTCACCGTCACCTGCGCAACCGGCCCGTGGCGGTGAATGGAGATGTGGAGAATAAGGCTGCCGTGCCGACGCTCCGGGATACCATTGATAACAATAATAGTATCAATACCGGTGCCAATGCCAATGCCGAAGCCGAAGCCGATGATTTGGGAGCCCGGAATATGAGTAGTGGTATCGTCGATGGTGATGGGCTGCTGAAGAATAATGGGGTTTCTCCTTCCACCGCTGTTGTGAGCCGGGAGAAGAGATCGTTAAGATCCAATGATGGCGGTTCGAGGTCGAAGAGTGAATTGGCGATGTATTTTCAGAATTATGAGCAGATTGTTAGTTTGGAGCCGATTAAGCCTGGTGAGTTTTTTTATGGATTTACACCCCCTTTTCTTTGTTTCATGTATGTTTTATTTATATTATTTGCTGTTTCGCTTGGTGTGCTTTATCGGTCTTGCCTTGCATTCAATGTGTTGTGCACACAGCTGTCCACTCTTCTTTTTGTATTTCATATCTACCAGCTCTTTAGCCTTTGATTTATCCCGAATTTGCCATGAGCTAATCCTAGCAGAATTTCTTTGTGCAGACACACATATTTTCCTGATCGATGATCTCACTCAAGCCATCGTACTTGACCCTGAACCGACAAAATCCTCAGCGCCCAAATCTCGAGGGAAGCAGGTTCATAAGTATCTTAAAAATGGCTACACCTTGCAATCAGCAATGAACAACCCACTCCTCGAGCTCCATGACGCTCAAATACTAAACTTTCCCTCTCCATCAAATAATAGCAAAAAACCACCAAAAGATCCCCTGGATGACGATGTCTATTTTAAAGCCCATCGGAGGCTCGAACGGCAAGAAAAGCAACTTCGAAATATTGAACGGGAGAGGGCTCAGCATGAGAAAGTGCAGCTTGATCGGTTACTGGATGAGTTGCAGGGCCATGATTGGCTGCGAGTTATGGGTATCAGCGGAATCACGGAGACGGAGAAGAAGTTATATGAACCCAAACGAGCATACTTCATCAAAGAGGTGACGGCATTAATTGAGAAATTCAGAGTGTGGAAGGAGGAGGAGAAACGGAGGAAAATAGAAAGGGACCAGATCCTTGCAGAGGAGGATGAGGATGGATATAACGAAGAACACGAAACCGGTGACGAAGGTGAAGAGGAGGTAGAGGAAGAGGAAGAGGAAGAGGATACCAACCCCCCCTTCAACGATGGGGAGCTGGGACGATCCTCTCCACACTTTCAAACCTACGGTGAGCCCCCAGACATCAATGATGTCGATGCCTGGGCAGCCCACCAGCTCCATCAAGAAGCCATCTCAGCCTCCACCACCACAGCACGCTACCGCAATCTACGTCATCTTCATCCTCCTCCTCCTCCTCCTCCTCTTCCTCTTCCACACCCATCCACCGCCTCAAAAGCCCTCTCACCCTCCTCACCCACTCCCACCACCTCCTCCACCTCCACCTCCCCAACCTTCTCTACCTCCCACTATGCCCATACAGGCCACGATTCTGACCAAGTCCCCCAAACCCCTAGCCCAGCAACTACATTCACATCAACGGGACCCTCCCTCCTCCCACCATCCCAGCCGCAACCGCAACCGGAGGCAGAAGAACCCTTCACATCGTTCTATACGAAACGCTACCTGCGCGACGCCGCCGTTGGAAAAAGCAGACACGGCGGCCGCCGCTGGCGCACCAGGACAGCGACGGCGACGGCATTCGGCCAGCCGCTGCCGGAGATAGGAGAGCAGGAGTTCGAGTTGCCTGGTGATATTCTTACGGAGGAGGCTATTGAGGCGTGTCAGAGGAAGAAGAGGAGATTGAGGAGGGAGAGGGGGTAGGTTTTTGGTTTTGGTTTTCGGGCGGCGGTTGGAGGTGGTAATTGTGGGGAAGGGGGTTTGTATAGTCTTTTTTTTTTCATTCTTAAGGTGTTTGCAGGGTTATATTTACAAAAGTAACTGCGAGTGGGTTAACCTAAGCGTCTGTTTATTTTCTTCTTCTTCTTCTCTCTTCCTTTTAGCTTCATAACTGTTTGACTTCGATCATAGCATCTTGTTTGTTTGTATGTATGTATGTATGTATGTATGTACTGTACATATCTCCTTTCGTGCGTCGTTGTGGCTTTTACAGATGTATGTGGCGTTGGGGAGTTGTATTCCTTTCGATTTCTATTTCAGATGCTCTGATAAAGCTCTCTGCGATAGCGATTTGTGTTTCTTATGGGCTTTTGCTTTTTGTTTTTTATGCATTTCATACCATCTTTTCTTATTTCTTCGGTGTTACGGATACGTCGGCTTTCATACACATTAGCCTAGCATAACTATCCTCTTCTATATAAGATAAAAAATGGCATCATGTCCGGCAGACCAGGAACCCTGGTTTAAATGTGTAGCTAATATTAACATTGATAAAGAGGAGCAGTCAGGGGTAACTCGTTACCCCACGTCGAAGCTCAATTTGATACCCCAACCTCTCTCCCCTGGTCAACATTTTTTCCATCATCGGTCAACATCCATCCTCGCCTAACATCAGTTCGTTTGTTTTATGCTGCATCCACACGTCGTCCCAGTGATCCAGTTTAAGGATTCTGAGAAGTTAGAGAGCATGTTTTACCAGGGACACAACTACTCTCTCTCTACTGATGGATCACTGCGACGTCCTTCAGTGACGAGAATTACTGACGTTGAGGGACGGCGTCCAGCCTTTAACCGTTTCCATTTCCTGCACTTTGCGAATCATCACCCTGCTGATATACCCTGGTATGGGCACTTCAATCATCACAATCATCCCTATCATTGAACATACGGGGGGGGGGGGGATGATGCACACATACCATTCACTTCAGGTATCTGACCATGAATGATCAAACTGTGGCCCGTGAAGAACGTGGTAAAACCCCCAAATTCCCGCCCCATCCATGCTTCACCTAGTGCGGGATGTATATGATATTGCGTCTAGCACCGGAATCTGGGTGAATTCACCGCAAAGCTTATGAGGGATATATCTCCGACTGTGGGCTGGGTGCTGCCTCCTTTCTTTCTTTACTTTTCTTTTCCTCATCTGACCCGGCTTTTCGCTGCTGTTGCTATGCCGTATCTATCGAGAAGCCGGGTTGACTTCTTGCTGTAAATTATTGCTATCTTTATTTTTTGTGATACCTACACTCTATTCCCCACCTTTTGAAGAGGCGGAACTTAGAGAGGCTAAAGGATTATTATCGCTATGGCGCGTCCTACAAGGTGATAACTCGATTCTATCCGGATGTTAAGGATAGGCTACCATCACTTCTTAGTATTTTGATGTTAGTCCTACGCACCCCGTTTTCATTGTCGATATAAAGGATGAAATCATCAGAGAACAAGTCTTTTAGACATTGAAGTGAATCGGATAGACACTGAAGTCCGAACCTTGACATACCGTGGACTTTTGCAATACGTACTATGTATATTTGAAGTCCAATGGCTCAAGACAACTGCTTGTGAGTTCTTCTCTCCACACCTCATGTGGCAGATTTCTTGACCTTGTGGGTATAAATAAGCCTGTTGGTCTCCTTCCCTCTACAATCCCCTGCTACCTCACGTATGAGGACGAACTGAGTGAAATTCATACGGTCTGTTCTCAAAGCAACCCGGGATTAAACAATTCTCTTAAGTATTGCTGGCGATCCGCATGTGAGTATATCTCTCTATCTGAAACTCGGCGAACTCACCGTTGATGACTCACAGAGCAACAGAGGAGCAGATTGACCCGGCTCTCCTGACCAGCACAGACTTGGGCGGACTCAGAGTAGTTTACCGAGACTCTCAATGAGGACGACGTCGGAGCATTGGTGATTCTTCCTTTGTTGACTACTCTCCCCGCCATGTTGTTTATGGCTAATCCAGCAACAATCAACCAAGTCGGGCTCGCGCTCTCTGACCCTCACTAGCCGGGCTATTCGCTATCCCATCCAGGAGCACAGCTTACCCACTCTAAATAGCTTACACGGTTTTATGGGAGACCCACCTAATAAGGGAATTGGCGTCCAGAGTTGGACTTTTTATCCTTGTCGGGATTGGCCAAATGGCCCGGGTTGCGGAGGACATCGTTTAATCTTCCCCCCTGAAGAAGACCCATTTAATGCTCTTTTCCCAAGCAGCGATTCAACTCCCAAAAGAAATATTTTCAGAGTCTTGCCAATACATGCGCATCACGCCTGAGTTGGCTAATTCGCGATATTGTTAACGTTCGGATTCGTATGCTATCTCTACCCACAACATATCGGGTGTCAATCGAGATTACATGTTGTAGCTAAATGACTCGTTCTGGATGTAATAAACCACTACGCATACATTTGCTAGTTTGACACGGCGTAACCCATTTTCATACAGCTATTCCTGCGTGCTTATTCACGGGTTGCTGTTGCTTGAATGGAAGAGAAAAAAAAAAAAAAAGCGTACTCAATCGCAAAAAGGCAATGGTATTATTACAGATTCCATAAGTTCATGAAAGGTCATGAAGCTGCTTACATATTTAGGCCTTAAGGGTGCATGTCCCTTCGAACTCTGCAACTGCTGAGCCCATACAAAACCTCGGCCTCTCATCAGCGCAACAAAGCAAATTCCGGAATTGTCGAGGCCAGCTGTGCTGAAATGAGTGAGTTATACAGAAATCATCATCATGCAAATACCCATTCCTAACCCCAAATTGGCAATCTACTTTTAATCTATAAACAGAGACATTGTGTTTGCTCGCTGTTGGAAATCATTTATATTGAATTATTGTCAATTGAAACTTTTGCAGAAGAGAAATTGTGAGAGATGATGATGTTGTATGTTGTGGCATGTCCCTGTAAGTATTGGCTTTCCTACCGAAGCTTTGATGGCAAAATCCACAACTTGCTGTTGTGATGGGGGCTAATCTTGACTTTGTAGATTCCCACCTCCCCTGCCCTCTGACACGCGGGCCCTTCAAGTCATAACTTTTTTATGGTTTAACAGCTCGGCCGCGATCGCGGGGAGGACATGAGGAAATCGATGGAGTTAATCTGCGGCCTGAATGCCTCTCGTTTGGTGGAGAGGCGCACCAATGCGGTGCATGTTGGGCACGTTGGAAGCTCTGCTGCGGTTACCCGCCTTAGAGGGGAGGTTGAGTCAGACGTGGGCACCTCTGAGGCGGAGGTGGAGGAAGACGTGGAAGAGAGTGAGGAGGAGATTATGGGGAAGTCTGAGAAGGGTTTAGGGACAGTGGTCCCGACCCTGATTATGATGGCGATGGCGATGACGATGTGGAGATAGGAGAGACCCCTGTAACGGACAGCGAAGGGGAGGATAGCCTCCTTCTACGTGGAGAGAAGATGATGGAGAAGATGGTCGCGGGTCACGCCCTTGGCAGCGCTGAGGGGAGCACCTCGCTGGAGGACGATCGTGACAAGAAATTTTCAATGTGGCAGCCGTGGTCTTTATGAACTCGGGAGGAGTCATAACATCTCCCTGCCAGCAAAACAGACTGGCCCCTTCTAGTTTCGAGACATCCGCAGCGATTCACCCGGGGTGAGATTGAATCCATGAATGTGAAAGTTACCTTTCTAGAAATACGAGTGAAGAAGAAAGGAGTAACATTAGGGAAGCCTCTGCCCAAGTTTGAGAGTGAGCATTTTAAAATTAATGTATCTTTTATCAACTTTCTAAAGGAACATCATCAGCAGAATTACGAAAAGCAGACCTTATCGTCCATGAACCTCTCATCCGGACCAGACGCTACACAGTCAAATGACATGGCGGGATGCAATAGAGAAGATGTTTGTTGGAGGCGTAGTAATGAGGAAGTCCAGGGTTTTCCCCCTATTCGTACTGTTGCTGCCTTTAGCAAGAGGCTTTTCAAAGTTGGCTTTACAAGCAGGATGGAATACATCATTTTGAGAACTCGTTGATATTGTGATTCGACCCACCCGCTCGGCAACAGGCAATTTTACCGACAGTGCTCTCCGAATTCATTGATCCCAACGACACGTCTTCCATGCCTTCCACGCCCGCTACGATCAGTTCATCTGTCTCTGTAAATTTTTCCTTTCTTCATCAGACTTGAGGAGAACCCACCGCATCTGCTGTGTGGAAGACCTAGCTTTATTAATAACTGCCGTAAAGAATTTTGCATGGAATGTCATGCTCCAAGTTCCAATAAGTAAAAAGTTAACTGATTAGAACGTTGCTTTCTGTAGCAATCTGCACTTTGTCATACTATCGCGCAGCAAAAGCCAACCACCGCAAAACATCACTTATTGCTGGTTTCTTCCCTTTTCATCAGAGGCATTAAGGCGAAATTCCGACAACGAATCGTGAGAAAATAAGCCAGAGGCATCATCGGCTAGGAAGAACCCGGTTAACGATCACCTACCTAACTATAAAATATGGGCCCTCAGCCATAGGTCGAGTCTGTCTGGCTGGGTCAAGAAGAAATTTTGGCCTATTATCGACCCTAGCCAAGGTCATAATAATCCACACAATCAAATAATAGAATCTGAGCATGACGGAGACTTTAGTCAATACTTATTAAAACAACTTAAACTTGACGACAGAGAATTCGGGAAACGAAAAGGTTTCATTTCTTTCTAGTGGTGCTGAAGAGTATCCGACGGAACAGATATAAACATAATAGAAGTTTAGACATGATATTAATCAGTCTTGATCATCGTGTACATTTGAGCACATTGTTTGTCCTCCGAATATATAGCTCCCGCTGTGTTCGTGTGGGATTTAACCACTGGGCTAAAAGGATTATAACCCATCAGGGAGAGCGATATTGAAGCTTGACTATTTAGGCCAGCTCACCGTTCGCTAAGCATCAGACGTTTCTAGTTTATTGTGAAGTTGCAAAATTCCACAACGACTGTTCATCGTCCGTCTCCTGGACTTCAGATGTTATAAAAGCCTGGATATGCGTTGATTGATTGCTTCTAGGGGTGGTTCTTGTCGTTCTTCCAGGAGACCATGCTTGGTTCGTCATCACTGTCGTTGAATTTTATATCAGTAACCACTATCACCATGATCAACCTCAAAAACAATGGGAATATCGGCAATGAAATATACTAACAGCATACCTATTCCTGGTAATCCTTGTTTCGAGATATAGGAAAATCAGCTAATATCACGAGCCGTGGATAAGAGAGTGGAACAAGTGGTGCGGACAGGTAAGGAAATAGAGGCAGAACTTGGCTCTCCCAACGATGGTTGCCCTTGGACGATGCTGAACAACCCACCTGACGGCCTACAGTAAGTTAATAAAAAAGCGACTCTGAAAAAAATAAGAATAAAATCTAACTGATGAATAGCCAAGATTTGAAACACCATTCGTCAAATGACAGGAATGAAAGTCCAACCGCTCAGTTGCTACGAACAGGCCTCCTTCTAGCACCCCACCAGGTTTTATATCCAGGACCCCGCACGAAGCGGAGAGGAACCTCTGAGACTGCAGGGAGTTCTATTTCGCTGTCACGCGGCATCTCGACGGCACCAGCATGAGCAGAAACGTGTGAAATAATGAAGAGAAATTTACCGCCTGGCCCGCCGTCCATCGACACAGAATTCAAGGTGGACTGAGAGATAAGTGAAAAAAGGGTCAAAAGGCGCGCAAGCTGCATGCAATGACACTAGTTCGCGCAGGAGAGGGAGGAATCTCCTATCTAGTTACAAGGGCCCTGAAAATTACTCGAGTCATCTCACCTCTGCAAGGGCATAGGCACCGAGCATATCCAGGTCAACATTATTTCTGACAACATGAACTCTGATTTAGATAGAAACGGAAATCTTGATATTTCCTTAGGAATCTAAGATGCAACAAGGGCTTGAGGGAATCGTCAAAATTAACCTTCGGGTCTAATTAGTTGACTACCTTGCCGCACAAAAAGAGTTTCCAAAGTTTCGAGGGGCTGTCTTGTCTCACTCTGAGTTGTTCAGGCTGTTTGGGCACTTTAGCCATGGCCCATTTATCCTTCCAGTCACCCGTCTCAGCAGAGATTGGCATATGTGGTAGGGAGTATTTCCTTTGCAGTTGAAGATGGGCACTTGTTGTGTTACTCATGCTTGTTGCTATTTCTGCACAGAGAAGATTGCCTGTTTTAATGTGGAGCAGTTATTGTCTTCACAACCCTGCATATCTCAGGATCTGTGGCCTGGAAATAGAGGTCCTCTAAGTTACCGAACGAAACCAAGTGACAGGCTACTGATATGGACTTAACTTCTGATCATACCCAAATCCATGCCGGCGAGGCATTCATGTCACTAAGGACCGCTCGGGCCAAAAACAGCATGATGTCGAATCTTACCCTTTAATCATGAGCGCTAGGTAATCGTCGTAAGGGACCTGATCATATTTCCTACGTCACGAGTCGAAATCAATCGGGCGTATTATACCGCTAGCGTATATGCTCTTAAAAAAAAAAAAAGAAAAAGAAAAAGAAAAGAAAAGAAATCATCGTTCGTGATCCACGAACGCTACAGTCAGTCATTCTTCTTCATCCAAATGGTCGTGCTACAGCACGCGCAAGGATTCCATCATCGACTGTACTTTGGGGGTTAATGCGCAATCTTTCGTTAAATATGTTAAAGGAAGCTTCAACCTCTGCTGTTAACAACAATGCATAGTAGACCTAAAAAGGGAAATTTTCGATAATCATCACGCCTTGGGCTGCTCCATTTTAACGAACCGGTATTCCAATCTGGGCTAAGAAGATCGTCTTCTGGCAGCTGCATTGAGAACCCTTGGATACCTCACAACTCTCGCATTTTCATGTATGCCTAGGAAAGTATATTGCAAACATATGTTGAGGTCGTGCATATTACGTTAACTCCGCCAGTTGATAATCTACCGGGCGTGCAGAGTCCACAACACACCATAGTTTCTCAAACTCAACAAAGGAAGTTAGTTACGAACTGATTTGCTGAAAGAGATCCTGGCCGATCAAAAACACAGTGTGGTGGTATTGAGGCAACCCCAGAACCGAGTTTCAGCACAGTTTCACACCGCTTCTTTTGGACTCACAAATTTGGATCAAGGCCAGTTCGGAGTTGGCGATCGTTCTAAGGAGCATGGAGAACGCCATCAAACGTTTTCACTGACCAGACACTAAAAAGCACGCTAAGAAAGCCACATTATTCATTGGTTTGGAATATCGAGTCAACTTTTGTATGATGCTGCAGTGATGATGCAATTTCTATTAGTTAGAATGCGAGTTTCGGCATGTACATCTATCTGACTCCTTGAACAACGCGGGATTCCAAGGTTCAGAAGCGGGATAGCCGCGTAGCGAAACTAAAGTCACGTATTGGCGCTAATTTTTTGCTTCTATTGGCCAAACGTGTTCTTTGATCCGTCTCTACCACGTGGGAGCAGAACTTTAATTTTGTTAGAGAACATTTCTATTGGACAAACCTTATTATTGTGCTCCGTAATGTTTGGTTTCAAAGGTTCGGAGATGGCCCTGGGAGTAGATAATTAGTTCTCACACGCATCGACTTTGCGAAGCAGAGAAAACAGAAGGCAAATTCCTCATGCTATCAGCCCTACAGATAGTTTGCCTTGGTTTTATATAATTTCTATTTTTGGCTCCGCTGATGTTGTCATAAGGAGCAAACCAGTCCTCATTCAAGATTTTGCATACGTCCTTCACCATCTTTCACCATACTGATTCACCATCTGTTGGATCGATTTGAGTTCTGTAACCTATCTAGTCTTGGGGAAGTAAGCATCCAAAAAACACGTTTTAATTGAAAGTGCTAGAGAAGTCAGGCACTGGCTGCAAATCCTAGTAAATAATGGGCAGAGGCATAGTTAATCTGCAATAAGCATACGGACTGGCACATATTAAAATATCGACACATTTGGGTTGGATGCTGCGGTTGAAGAAGGCAGCCATGTTGACCAGATAGCTGTATTCAAGTAACGTATGTACAGTCCATACATATATATACATACATATACACACACATCACTACCTTAGTTGCCTTGTCCGACCAAGTCTCCAAACCAAGTCTCCAACCAGTGTTCTTAAAATTAGGACTTTCTTCGTCGGTTTCCTTCGCGAGACTAGTCAGAACTTTATATTCCTTCTGAAGGTTCAATGGACTGGGTCCCGGTTTGCCTTTCTGTACCTGCGTGGGGTGTCAGTTTAAAGCATCCAAGGGTAATCCGTGTCTGGTAGCTAAATCCAGGAACAGGTTGCATTGAATGAGGCTGAGAATTGAGAAACAAGTAGAGTTAAATAAGAATATGAAAAGTAGAAGTGAGAGTAAAAGGGGTGCACTCCCATGAAGGAGTGAATAAATATTGCTGGTTAAAACTGGAAATTTATTTTTCTAGAGAATGATGAGATCTGGGTGAAAAATATCTCCCTTCATGAGCCAAGACGCTTCATGAAATGATTGATAAATGCGGGGATAACCCTGACTACCTGAGGTAAGCGTATCTCCATCCATTGTGCATTGTTGAGGATGGGAATCACAAGAGCCCACAAGTCTTCTGAGGTGCTTCTGTGGTTGCGAGATTTCTTTCCCCTGGAATATAATAACCCATTGTATTGCTCTGTTCACATTTCTCCATTGGCATGGGCTTCCGATCAGCGATGCAGAAAAGCGAGTAAAACTAGAGAGCTGAGAAGAGATGGTAGTGAATAAATAAAATATAAAATAAAATATAAAATAAAATATAAATAAAAATAAAACCAAAACCAAAAACAAAACCAAAGTAAAAATGAAGTGAAAAGAAAAAACTGATGGTGAAACGAATCTAAGCCACAATTTCCAGGGAAATACCCTGTAGCTGCCCGTAAATTAGGAACAGTTTGACCGCGTCGACAAGCAGCCATCACCAATCATTCCATGTGATAACAGCCGGTGCTTCCCTCAATGCTAGAACTGGGCGTGATATCTGACCCCACGCGACTTTTCAAGGCGACCTAAAATTTCGCTGGACTGCCAGCAGACGGAATGGAAGTGAAAGAGTCTATTGAATAGCAGGAGGGTGGGATATCAAATGTAGACACCAGAAAGTAATTTTGGCACTGGCAGAAGGTAAGCCAAGGCCAACAAATGAGTCGACGTGGGCCGAATTTTTACCAATGGTTAGACACAGGGATCCTTTCTTCTACGTATCGTATCCATAACATGAAACACCAGAGTCACAGCGGAACTTGTTGCCTTTCCTCGTCCCGAAGGTTTGCAAGAAGAAGCAGCCAGGTGATTTGCCTCACTTTATGCACCGATATTAAACGTACCCCTTCCATGATGAGATTAGGCGAGGGTCCTCAATAACTACCCAACCGATCACTGTTCTTCATGGATATAACGAGACTAATTCATGTTTATAAAAAGAACAAGGTCGCACACCTGAAAGCTGGCTTCCCCGACGAGTGTCTTCATAACCGCAATTGATCCTGTTTGTTCTCGCACTTCCTTTTAAGTATTAGAAGTTCCATTTGCCCAGACACACACACTATGCCGCAAGACAGGGAAAGCCCTGGAGGTTCGTCTAGAAGTCCAGGGGTCAGGTCAAGCGTTGGAGAGACCTACGATATCACGGAGCGTCAAAGGTTGGCTAACCAGCGGAGCGTAGCGTGGAACATGCTAATACTCTCCTAGCAGCCCAATTTCTGAAGACAACCATAATGAGGATTTTTTGATCGGACTTGATGTTCGAAACGAACAGGATTTATTTGGAACGGGGGCACCAAACGAGATTCGAGTTAACTGTATGTTTATACATCGAAATTTAATCTGTTCCGCCAATATTCCAAACGTCCATCAAGATTCTAACTTTATCTAGTAGGTGGAATCTTTGCGCGCAACGCTAGAGCGCTTTACCAGGCTGATGGATCTTTGGAACTGTCTCCGGGTAGTGAGGACAGTTCCCAGGAAGGGTGGAGGAATGAGCTGACGACAACCCATCGTGCTAGCGCAGCTCAATGGGCAGCATCCAACAACGATTACAGAGGTAGGCCCACGGCCCCCAGAACATTCCTGCCTGGGGACTTTCAACATTCGCGCCGACGTGACAGTTGGCGGCGAGGGTCAGGGGATGCCTGGAACAGCGCTGCGAACGGTCCCTATCACTTGAGTCAACGGAGGAACAGACGGAATAGCCAAGTGAACGGTATGTATCACTCAAACGAGCGTCCCAGTCCCAATGAACTCCAGCTTGATGCATCCCAAAATGCTCCCGGATCTGTGGGGTGGCAGCAGGGATCGGCGAACACACGAAGCAGCCAGGGGAACGGAAACGAACAATTTCCCAGCCTTACGACCAATGTCGGTGCCAGCGACCAGAATCCCAACGATGATTATTTGGAACCAAGCAACTAAATGGTTGTCAATGCGGCATGTCCCGGGGATAAAGTTGGGCGCATATGCAGGCACCCCCCATTGTCACCCGTGAGCCAATGTTAATCACAGATAGTTTGAGAAATGGATTATTGGCTTCTTTCACTTCTACAACTATTCAGGGGTAGATCGATCTGTTGTGTTGCAATTATTATTATTATTATTATTATTATTATTATTATTATTATTATTATTATTATTATTATTATTATTATTATTATTATTATTATTATTATTATTATTATTATTTAATTAACAGAAAATAGAAGTGGAATTTTGATGCATCTTATAACGGCTCCACACTTACCAGCAAAACAGAGGTTTCGGACCTCCATTTTCATAAAAGATAATAAACACCAAAATCCTGTCTTGTTACTCATGAAAATCTGCCAACATGAGACAGTTTTTGCGCAGCCAGGAAAATAAATCTGTGTGGCTGCATTTTAGCACGCGAATTTAGCGGTGCAGCACTTCCTGACAGACATTGATGCTCAATGGTCGTTGGTCCAATAATGCCATGATCGTTGCAGAATCATGGGTGATAAAATTCAAATTAAATGGGAGCTCTGGCAAGCTCTGGCAAGTTGTCAAAGCTGCTGTGCTGCTAGGATCTTCGCAGGAACGTGTTGCTGGAGCCAAAAGTGTATAAATGTACGTGGTCTTGTGGGATGCAACCTCACTATTGGGACCGCTGGGCGTGGATATCAGCTCACCATACACAGCCATTTGACGTTGTTTCTTTGCTCTTTTTATTTTTTCCAACTTTCCTTTTGTTTCCTCTTGTTCCCTTTCACACGCTACTGCACTGCCTGTTTCGGGAACAGATTCTCAAAAGACTGACCTCATTCGGTGAATCTACCTACAAGTATCGGCCATAACAAGGCCTATCTTGGTTGTGCATGCATAAGTAAAATGGCCCCAAGTAAAATAGATTCCCAGTAAAAAAGTGAGATAAAAAAAAAAAAAAAAAAAAGAGGAGAGGAGAGAAAGAAAGAAAATATGAAAGGAAAAGTCCAGTAAAGTTGCTGTGCTGCTATGGGAGTGGAAACCGCCCTAGAAATCCATCCCTAGAGAAAATCCCTGCGAGAAATTGTATGATTTTGATATTTAATTTTTCCATTCTCAGCAACAGGAAGGGTGGCATTATTCGACGTATGGACGCATCAAAGTGAGTCAGTAAGTTGGAGTTAGGTTGTTCGTGCTCTCTAGGGCTAACGTCTTGAGCCGATTAACGAAGATGATTTTTGTTTTGTTTCCCAAATATGTGCCATTTCAACCCTGCTGAAGACGTAGCATCGATTGTAATTGCCGTGTGTTTGAAGGCGCGGAAACCCTGTACGTTAATCAGGGACAGAATTCTTCGAATCTCAACAGGTGTTCACCGGCTCAAACTATACAGAAGGGTGATGTTTTGAGTATTTCAAGAGGAATAATTGATAGTGTCGAAGGCTTGAATCAAAGATAATTCAGGAAAAAAAAAATTCAACGACCGGGGCAGCAATCAAACATCGTATAAAATCCGTCATCATCCTTCCATCGCCGGTTAATCCCTCAGTGCCTGGAGAATAACATAACTGAGAGACACTAGACTTGTAGATAATGAGACAAACCCCCAGAGAGTCCCACTTGCAAGATATGTTATTGCTACCAGCTGAGGATCCATAGCATGAAACAACGACAACGAGCGTCAGTTAGTGACAAGAAGAGCACGGAAGGCCACTCGCGGGGATCGGATCAAGGAGACAAAGTGGCTCAATGGCTCGACGGAATCGATTCTCGCAACGCCGTCTCTTTTCAAACACTGCTGTATATAAAGAAAAAGAGTTGCAAGTTGAAAATGCTTGAAGATCAATGCCGTGAAGCGGATTCAGTAATGAAGAATGACGCATCTACTCAGATAATAGTCATGGGGTTCTCTGTCGATGAGGATTCGAATACAGCAACGTCAACATTGTCCCATTACCATCAAATCGACTACTAAAATATAACTCCCTAATACTGTGCTGCCAGTTTAACAAGAGGATTTTTGAAAATCTCAATTTGTCTTCCACTTTCAAATTGTTGAACCAAGCTTTTCCATCCTTCGTGCACGATTGGAAATCACGTAGTGGACGGATACAACGATGTTAGCCGCGTTTTTACACCCCGGGCGTGTATTCATTTCAGCTGCTTGCTGTCGAATCCAAGTCCTCTAGATGCTAACAGACTAGAAAATGGTTATCAATTTCGGCATTGGGCATTTTCAGTACATGACGGGGTCTCTTAATCTCTCAGATAACTCGTGTACACCACTATTCCCACACTGGCTCCGGGCACGATTGTCCAACAGGTGCCAGAGCTTGCAATTGGGACCACAGGTCTTTCTGCGCGAGCAACCCACATCATGTCACTGTTTTGTGACAGAACAAAGCCAGGCCCAGCCCAATGATTGATTCTCTAATCAGAGTTATATTCTGTCTTCATCAAAAAGCACCCAGAAACATATTTTGAAAATGCTGTATAGCAGTCGCTTCCGTCAACAAACCAGCGACCGTAGCTTGTGGACAAACCCGATACGCTCATTATCCGCCCCCGCATGAAATTAATCATCCATATGCAGCATCTACATTCGGATATTCCTCGTTGCTGTCCACCAATCCCTTCTGCGCCAAGATTCCAAGTTTGCTCACGGCTCACGGACGGTCCGATGATCAAATGTTTAGATCGGTACACGAAATAGCCATATTTGAACTGGCATCGATAAATTGAGCCTTCACGGACAAGGAGTGTGGAGATCGAACCTCCTGCAGTTGTTTCCTAGGCCAATCACTCAACTAAGCTTCGGTATAAGCTCAATATTTCCATATACTAAGCAAAACTGTCAGCAGTCTTCCATAATAAGCTAATGATGCAGCTTCAAGCCAACCCAAAACATCAGGGAGAAGATTAAATGTTCGTCCTCGCCAGATACCAATCCATTGCCCCAACTTCGACCCAGGAAGAGAGAGAAGGGGGACATGAGATGAATCTGGCATACGACTAAGGATGACGATACGAATATTTCATCATTGGTTTTGATATTCACAACGGAAGGTGTACACATACATACGTACTAGGAGCAAGCCAGCACAGCATAAAATCCGACACCCACCGTCCAGAGGCGTAACCCAACTGGGGGATTGACGCTTCAAAAGAGACTTTGGCATCATCGTTGACGGCGTAACCCAACTGGGGATTGACGCTTCAAAAGACACTTTGGTACTTGGCATCATCGTTGACGGCATATCCCATCCCCGAACGATTTACCTATGACAGGATCTAATCATCATAGCTGACCAGGCGCCGACTGAAAGGATTTGCACTGAGAGAGAGGGGTTTTGGAGTATTTGCAGCTTCCACCGCCCGGACTCCAGACTCAAGGGAGCTTTGGACACTCTTGTTGGAATACTGAATAGTTCTTTGTGTTATCTTTCTGTCCATAGTATTATGTTCTTCCTCATCGTATTCCATTGCCTGATGATCTTGCGAACTCCGGCTTTTCCCCTGCCTTTTTAAACGCGTGGTATCATCGCTCTTTTCATCGACTTGAAATTCAACTTCAGCATCCCCCTTATCAGCTATTTCTTTTAATCTCTTCTCGCGCTGCAGCCTCTGGATTTCGCTGTATCGAAAGATCTCAACTTGCTGGTCCGTAAGGGTCCGTTTGGTGCCATCCGCATAGTATCCCAAGTCATCCTCGTCGAACTGTTCATCAATCCCTGTAAGCATCAGGGAATAATCCGGGTCATTGCTCCTTCCAGGGAAATGACGCGCATGAAATTCCTGGAGGTCATTCTGTTGCGTGTCAATTGTTAGCTTAAGATGTAAGTGGGTTAACTATGCTGGGGCTGGATGGCATGCTAACCGTGGTAATAGACGGAAATTGTGATTGAAGTGCCATTGCAAAAAACACTTCCAATGCCAAAGTCCTTCAGGGTGGTCTTTTCAAAGGCGATTGATTAGACCTGGTAGGGATATCTCAAATTCAATTGCTGTTGGGACAGAATGGAAGTGTGGTTTTGCGAGACTTTGCAAAGGCGGTCAAAATATGCGGGCACTTGAGCTTCTAGCCAAAACTTTAATCGAACTCAAAATAACTTAAGTGCACCAGATATCATTTTCTCGAGTTTCAGATGCACACCATGTGAATGCAGACCTTTTCCACCAAAATAATAACATTTAGAAACGGATAGCTAGGCCCAAGCAGGAGGGAGGATGTGGGTGTTCTTGCGAATTCCCAGGTACAGCTGTCCTTGTGTGATATAAGAGGGAGATCCACCGCTTTTATAAAGGTTCTACGAAGGTTTAGATCAGCCTGCGGCCCATCTGCCAATGTATGCCTGCAGGCATGCGTCGGCTTAGTAGGTCTAACGGGTTCAGTTCTAAATGGCCGATTCAATATGCCATGATCTCAGAGGCGCAAGGCGACCGACACGAAAAATTGCGTCTGTCAATCATTCCACTATGACTCTATTTACCTGAAGAAGTGTCCAAAAGGAAAAACTCCCGGTCCTGCTCTTGATATGACTGGCTACTCGATCGTGAATAAAGAAAACCATATTTCCGGTTGACGATCGTCTTGAAACCATCCAAATGATGTCAAAATTCCCCTGGGCTTAAAATAAATCTCAAAAGTGTAAGCCCAGGGCGTTCACTCTGCCATACACCACAAATGCATCTCTATTCAACCTCCACCCTCAACACCAGGGTTAGGGGAAGTGGTCATGGTTTATTTCATAAATCACGCCAAAGGTTTTTCGGGCCGAGATTTAAAACCACGTTTCAACTGTACGCCAATCCACAGAGCTAAAAGCTCCTAGATCCAGACGTTACAGAGTAAGAATGGGGACGTCTGTAGTTGCTAGCAAGGCTCCTAGCCTCCACCCAGTCAGAACTCATGCTGTCATAGACATCCTTCTCATCCATACCCAAATTTCCAAACATATCACATTCCTGCTAGTTCAGCAACCAATCAAGTTGGATTCGCCCGCTTAAATATCATATATGCATAAGTTTTACAAGCCACAGAACCCATTTTCATCGAGAATCAGCGTTGGAAGTTCCAAATTGTGAACTCTATTCCCAATTTTGACCTTCACACTGTGGAAAAGGATTTCGATTTCCTTGAGCTTTCCAAGTTCTACGGAAGCAACCCGCTGCTTATCCTCCACTGATGGTTCTGTCAAACTCCACGCGATAGATATATGGAAGTAGTCAGAAAAGTCCTCGACAGGGTCGGAAGTTGCTGGTTGGGCCCCGGGTTTCTTGCTATACCGTCTCCTGCCGGGCGTATTTGCAGAGTCTGGGCTTTGATACAGCGGAGGTTGGTGGAAAGCAGCAACACTCTGATTCGATATCAGCAGCAAGCGATTCAGCTCGTTGAGTGCTGGTTTTACAACCCGTAAAACGAGGAACCACCGCGTTCTCTCAAAATTAGAGACCCAGTCTAACCCAGCCGCTGACACGCGAAACCTGACGATTTCGTTAGATCGTTCTATTGAGGGGTAGTATTCATCTTTGTCAGAAGTATGGCAATGAATAGCACTTACGGACGAATATCAGAGTCACGTATGGCATCATTTAGCATGTCTATAAACGGCTGTCTGTCATCCGTCACAAGCGCAACGGGGCGCGAAAGGCTAATGTGCAGCGGCATTTGGGCACCCAGATCGCTAAACAGCAGGCTATGGATTTCCAATCCATTTTGAAGTTTATGTCCAGACCGAGAAATTATGTCTTCTAAAGTGGAGACCTCTGGAGCCGCGGGGTACCCTCCAACAAGGGCAAAATCAGCCGACGGTGGCCCAATATGCACGCAATCAGATTTTTTTCAGCGGAGGACTGGTCGAAAGAGGATATATGAAATGGCAAAATACTTACACTCGAGATATATATGGGTGGGCCAGTTGCCAACAACATGCGGAATTATACGTTTGCGCCCGTCATGGAGACTGGGGTCGTCCTGGACGCTAACGCGCGAATTGGTTGCATAGAGATCGAGGAACTCAGCGGGTAATGGAGGTAAAACAGAATTCCCACTTCTCCCATCACCTTTCTTCTTCTTATTATTATTATTTCCGCTATCTGTTTGCTGTCGCTTCAGCAGACGAACGGGAGTTGTCACTGGCTGAGCTTTTGTTTGTGGGTTCTCGTCCGATTCTGAATCGGAATACTGAACTAGATCCATGGCAAATCAATTTGCTGCATGCATGCATTTCCCAGTTAGGTATTGTCCTTTATCGTTGGTTGCGTCGCAGGGGTTATCAGCAGTGTTAATATGCTTGACTGGAGAGCAGCCTTTTGGATGGTTGTTGATGGTCCAATCACGTGATTTGGATTGAGTTTCGAGAATTTCAATTCCTGCAACAATACACGGCCACTTTGCCAATTCGTTCTCATTCTTCCATTGCTATAACCATTTGCGATCCGATTGACTTTCGACCTTATAACAGTATGTTGCCACCATTCTCTTTATCCAAATAGGGCTCAAGATTTGGCTAACTTACACCTCTAATTAAGGCTGAGAAAAGCAATTTCTTCCGATCCAACTCTGCCAGCATGTGAACTCATTGGGAAAATTCTGCTGAGCACAGCACATGCAACGGTTTCTGTCGGCTAAAGACAGAAGCTCCATGCTGAGCATAGCGCTGGGGGACTGAATCCGATCTAGGACTTTACGATCTGGGATTTATCTTCATCTGCTAGGATCTGGTTTCTCTATCGGCTCGTTCGAAGCACCTCTTTGCAGGAGGTCAGGTGACCAAATTTTATATTTTGCCCCACAGTTATTTACCCACTACCCGCAGCCGTCAGCCCGTAGCTTGCCAGAACTGAGGGAACACGGGCAGGGCTTTGCAGACCTTGGTGACAAATCCATGGCGTCAATCCGGATCCATCAGCCAAACCTTCTGCTGATGTTATTGGCCGCAGCAGCCCGACTGACGTTTACATGTGGACCCTCTGGATCATCTGGACTCTACAGACAGAGCTAATATTTTCTATGAAAAGCTTAACCTCCAACTTTGATTGATGGGGATTAAAAATAGCAAAGGAGTACAATACACGGTGTAGTTTTAACCCATAACTACTTGCTGTTTATTTGTTGTGATCTCTATCCACCACCTCTTTCACCAGGGCTTTGTTGATTCCTTCGTCTTGAGCAATGCACAAATGTTAGCAACCTATTTAAATTCTAGCGTTTAAACCAGAGCAAACCGAAAATAAGATTTCCATACAATTCCCATACAATACTATTTCCATCTATACATCGAATCCGTAAATCAAACATTCAAACAATGCCGTCTTCATCCTTGAGCATCTCAGAACGAACCAGAATCAGCAGCCACAGGCATTCCACCAACTCCATACCCTCTCCATATGCTACCTTCTCCAGTCCTCCTCCATATTCTGCCATATACACATCTTCACCATCCCCTCCTCACTCATCAAGCCCTCAAAACCCCGAAACTGACCACACTACAATGACCCAATTATCGCAATCGCAGCAGGCGAAAGTCCACCGGCGACACTACCGGTACAGCACAGGTGTGCAATTGGACATCATTGATCGTCTTGATAACATAGGTCTCTTCTGCTATCATCATGAAGGCCCTTATGATGCCGCCAGCCGTGCGAAAAACTCACATCCCTGCTCATCAAAACTCCACAGCAGGAACCCCATCGATGCCCTGCAAACCTCTATCGAGGAAGCTCTCAAAGCTACCCCGCCTGACAAAATTGCCGATTGCATCCGGAACCACAGGCCGCTGGATGGAGTAGCCTATTACGCGCCTGGAACGACGGATCCAAATGGCCATAAGTATGACTATGAGGAGGGCTGGAATATGATGACTGAGGACACTGGCAATTTTAAGAGGTGGCCGGGGATGGTAAGTTTTGGGGTTTTTTTTTTTTTAAAAAAAAAAAAAAAAAAAAAAAAAAACAATAAGATTTATCAAATTTGATATTTTGGTTGCTGATGGTTTTATTATCTCTAGAAATTCCGTGATGAGGATTTCAAGAATGATCCTGGATATATGGCTCTTATAAATAAGCCGAGACGGAAACTGTGGTCATTTCGTCGTCGTAAACAGAAGCAGAAGCCGTAGAGCTTGGGACGCCATCCATTTTACTTTAATCTTCTTATAAACCTTACAGTCACGCTACATATATTGGGTATTCTGAGGAAGAAGGGAATAATGAATATGATTATGGCTTTAGCATAGCAGCATGGCAGCATGAAAATAGTGATCATGATTCTTTAAAAGGTTGATTTGTAATATAAAAGTTACATGAAGAGATTCTCTAATTAATAATGTTATTAAATATAAATCAACACACACACTCTCTCTCTACATATGTAAATCCATTCCCTAATATCAATTTATACAAAATCTTCAGGTCGTAGTCATGACGCTAGCATTTTTATACCAATTCAACAGCGGGTTCTCGCCGCTGCGCGTCTCTGTGTCCTCGACATATGCCCAGCGTTCGAGGAAATCAGCGTGACTGGATACCTGCGTCAATTTACCGGTGATGGCTCGGTAGACGTCTTCCATCAGGTTAAAGTCTGTGGGGAAGAAGATGTCGAAGTAGCCTTGGTGGACCTGTAAATGAGGGGTGTTAGTTTTTCAAAAAAAAAAAAAATTCCTTTAATATGTTTTATTTCGAATGCAAATTATATCCCATGGTGAGGGGAAGCGATAGGGGGTTATGGGAAGGGTAGAATCTAGGGGTAGGTTAAGATAGGGAAAGGGATAATCGTACAAATGGAGTGGAAACCGGAACGGTGGTACGCTGATATCGTGTTTGAACGACAGGGGCATTGTAGCCCGGCACTGCGTCGGGAAGGCTATTGAAGTCACTGGTAACGAGTCGGTGGGCGGGGAAGTAATCATGCAAGATATCGAAGAACTGCATTAGGCGAGTAGGTATGTATTCTGGTAACGTCATGTTCGGTGCAAATGGGAGGGCAGCTTGAATCTTTCTGGCAAGCGGGGAGCGAAGGGGCGTAGAGAATGGTCGTCGTGCAGCAGCTTTACGGACTCGAAGGTATCTCGAAGCTATTAGGTCGAGATATGGGATATAATATTCGTAAAATTCACCGTCTGGGTCGATGAGCACGCAACCCTGTCTTGGTTGTCCAGTTTCTAGATCGTAACGGATTGCGTCGTGGCTGAAGTTATCGAACACCTCGAGCGCAAGGAAGAAACAGGGTGAATGGACATAGGTATTCCAGTCGAATATGGACTGGTTTATGATTTCCGCATGGCCCCTGTGGCCGCTGCTGTGTATAGAGTTTTTCAGATTCTTCTGTTGCAGTTTCGCAAGTGAGGGAGAAATCTCGATGATTTTGAATTTGGTGCGTTGATAGACCTCTAGATCCACGTCTCGTATATAATCCAATACGTTCAGCATCAGAGTCCCGTTTCCGGCTCCCATCTCATATATTATCAGGTCGTGGTAGGGAAACAGAGTCAACTTGTAGTTTGTCACAAGATATCGGGCAATTGCTTCCCCATAGTACGGCCGAAATAGCTCTGTCGGTGTGTGCCATAGTTGACGACTCTCATCATATTTCACCGCATCCAACTTGTCCTCAAACTCCTTGTATCGCTGGCCTAACAATCGGTTGAATTCGGGCCCGTCAGCCATACTGTTGAAATCAAACGGCTCGCCCGGATTGAAAATGGTCGCGTGCTTTGAAAAGTAGCCATAATTGGGATTATACAAACTATCTAAAAGCCGGAAACGAGGATATTAGTCCATTAAAATTGCAGCAAAACGAGCCCACTCTATTCAATTACCCTCGATAAAGTCCCTAGCCAGCATCTTCACACGCCTTGGTCGATGATGTCGTGACTGTAAATCTGTGGATGTTACCATCGGATACTCCTGCAACTCCTTGGACATGTCTCTTGGGAAATCATCTGTCCTGTGTTTCCAGAAGGTAGGGTCTTCCAGTGTTCGTCGTTTGAGGGTCGGTTTAGTGGCATAGGAGCGGCATTGTTGATGCGTTCGGGAACGAGCCTGAATTGGGTTGCTGGAGCGCATACAAACATGCGCATGGCGGATCCGGCACCCTTTATGCCGAAATAGCTGCCGGAAAATATGTGCGACAACAGGCGAATCCATAGCGTAGGCAGCCCAAGGGAAGTGGGAGAGCCAGAGTACCGAGAGGCGAAGAACCGGGAGGTTGTTGTGTGGAGTTGCAGTTGGCTGGGGATGTTCCTGAGAGAAATAAATGGGTGAGCAGAGGCCAAGAGACAACTACAGCTTTCTCTAGTTATTCACCTCTGTCTAACAAACATGAACATGTGGATGCAACTATTACTGCTACATACATAGCTCCCTTTTCCCCTCCAAATATATATATATATATATATATATAAATGATAGAAAGAGATATTTCTTTTTCATCCCTGGACTATGATTGACACTCCACGTTTCTATATACCCGCCGCTTTTCTGGCTGGAGTGGTACTCGCTCTTGGAATAAGAGACATATACCCGGGTCTTGAGCGCCACTACCAGCAGCGGCAACGTCGGCGAAAAGGTCACAGGAACGAACAGAATCAAAGACAGGAGTGTGAGGGCATAGAGATTAAAAATGGCGACATGCTTGATGGTCTAGAATACGGTCTATCTTGCAGGCCCGGCCCGCCTCCAATCGTCGATGGGATAGAAGGGTGCATTGGAAATACGCCTCTGTTTAGGATTAAGTCCCTATCTGATGCTACAGGATGTGAGATTCTTGCAAAGGCGGAGGTATGTGACCCATGTTGGTTACTCGGCTATTTTATCACTGGACGGTGAATTTATGTTCTAACATAACTCCCCAGTTTCTCAACGGTGCTGGAAGCAGTCCAAAAGACCGTGTGGCTCTAAATATAATAAAAACGGTCGGTTGTGAAAAACTACCTATAAGCATAGCTGATGCATTGCTGACACCCTCCTGTAGGCGGAGGAAGAAGGTCTCCTCCATCCGTATTCTGGAGATGCCATCTTCGAAGGCACCGTGGGATCTACCGGCATTTCACTCGCTACGCTGGCAAGAGCCAGAGGGTATTTAGCACACATGTATGTTTTGCCATATATCTTCTTGTCCGCTCGTTCATCTAATATATATATATACATCGTCATATATATCGTCATATCCATATGTATATCGTCATCTATATATATTGATACACAATCTCCCACAGCTGCATGCCATCCGACCAAGCCACAGAAAAGTCGAATCTCCTCCTCAAACTAGGTGCTGTCGTAGATCGTGTGCCACCAGCACCAATCGTAGAAAAGGGCCATTTCGTAAATAGGGCACGCGCTCTCGCGAAATCCCATTCCCCATCTCCAGAATCTTCTCCAGTCCGCCCTTCCTCGTCAAGCCGTCATCATCCCCAGGTGCACGAAATAGCTGAGACGCCAGACGCAGATCTCTATGCCTCGCATGCGGCTGGTAAACAAGGTCGGGGTTTTTTTGCAGACCAATTCGAAAATCCAGCAAATTGGCAGGCTCACTTTCGAACAACTGGTCCGGAGATCTTCGCTCAGTGCGGTGGTAAACTTGACGCATTTGTTGCCGGTGCAGGAACCGGAGGCACCATATCGGGTATCGCACTGTTTCTGAAACCTCGCATTCCTGAAATGTCTGTCGTGCTTGCAGATCCACAGGGAAGCGGTCTTTATAATCGCGTTCGTTATGGAGTCATGTTCGACGTGAAGGAGCGGGAGGGAACCAGGAGGCGAAGACAGATGGATACCATTGTCGAGGGTATCGGAATCAACCGCGTTACCGTAAATTTCGAGGCTGGGAGAGAGCTAGTGGATGATGCTGTTAGGGTTACAGACGTTCAGGCTATTGCGATGGCGAGGTGGTTAGTGGAAAAAGATGGTATATTTATCGGGAGCAGCAGTGCGGTCAATTGTAAGTTAGCCCATTCATTTCCGTTCCCCTTCCATTTCTTCTGATCGCCGGCAAAGGCTGACTCAAATTTGAACACAGGTTTCGCAGCAGTCAAAACAGCCATGAAGCTTGGACCTGGGCACAGGGTTGTGACGATACTCTGCGATTCAGGCACGCGGCATTTATCGAAATTTTGGGAAAAGGCTGGCAATGTTGGAAGTGCTGTTGACACCAAGCTCGAGGATGTTCTTAATGCAAAGGGTGAAGAGGAGTAAATGGCAAATATTGTGTATAATTACAACAAAAATACAAAAGAGTGATTCCATGAAGTCGAAACTATCTTTCTCTATAAACCTCCGACATTATACGTCGAACTGCTCTTTTGGGGTCCGCCATTTGTAGGATGATGCCGCAATTTTTATCAAACTTTGCCTCTTCTGTGGGGTGCGCATTTTGGGAGGCGTGTCGACCTGAATCGAAGATAAGCCTGCCCCGCTCCAAGCTGTGTCAAAGGCTTCGGAAAGAGGGTCCTCACTATCGTCACTCTCATCTCTTTGCTCGACTTGTTTGGCCGGAGCAGAGAACGGCGTGAGGGGCACTGGTCGACGGGAGACCGTTCGAACTGGTTGTAGAAGTTTCACCGGTGACGGAGATTTTATAACCAGAGTTCTTTTCGGCAGTCTGGCCGGTGTTTTAAATTGCCTCTCCTGTTGCTGAGCTGGTGGACAATAGGAGCTTTTCCAATCTTCCCACGCTTCCCCTAGGCATATCTTAGCCCATTCGCACTGTAACTCATTTCTCGTTTGGCCTTCGAGTGCAGCTTCTAAATCTTCCCATGACACCTCAGATTGCAACTTAAAAGACTCCAGCACATCTTTTGCTTCCTCTGTCCACGATATTTGTGGTGGAGGACATCTTTTGATATCGACAGACCGGATATAGTACCAATGTCTTAGCTGCCCAGATGTCCTTTCAGGAATGGAGCGGTAAACCTCTTTCCAAGGTCGCTTCTGTACTACCCGTAGAGTTAAGATAATTCTTATTTCACTAGGTGTTAAAGGCTCAGTTGCAGTGCTGAGTTTTGCTGGCTTTGATGTTTCAGGGATTTTTGATATTGAATCAGGTTCATAAAGAGATATATCATTCTCCGGGTTGGGAGATGGCACACTTTCCACAGAATTTTCTATGGAATCATTCACTTGAAATGAAGGCGACTCCGCAAGGATACCCAGATTTCGTTGGTCATGGTTTTGAGGAGATGGTTGTGGCGTCTCATCCTCAGGTTTAGGTTCATGTGACTCGGATTTTCGTAAAGGGTAAGACGGAGAGGGATAAGACGAATCTGCTTTTTTGGTAAGCTCTTGTATATTTGTCGACGATTTGTTAGTGGAGGGCGCAGAAGCGGCGATGGTAGCTTTAGCGGGAGTACGCGTTTTGGATGGTGTGGAAACAGAACGAAAGGCATTCTGAAGAGGATCATCCGAATCAGAATGGGAAATACAATCAGAGGATTTGGATCTTTTCAATGATAGAATTTTTCGCGCTCCAAGAGGTTTGCGCCCCTTTGTCCGCGACAATTTTGGTCGACCGGTTTGGGGAAGCGCCCATAGTGACCCGGAATTTGGAGGTGAAACAGATCGGTTCCTTGAAAAGATCGAGGTTAAAGCAGGCGCCGGAAAGGACCCGAAAAGGCGATTGTCGATTTCAGAAGTTTGCCAGAGTGATTCTACAGACTGTGAACTTGTCCTCACTCGTTCTCTGCTCAAATAGCTCGAAGACCTCCTATGCAAGAAACCATTACGAGGCGACACACCGTTCTCAAACGGAGCGCCGTTTCGACTACGAAGCCCTGAAGTCCGGCGGGAAATGCCATGAGAGCCGCCCTTCCCAAAACTAATGACGTTTCTCGGGTGTACTTCTTTGGCCCCCGAAGGCTCTTCATTTTGCCTAGAATGATTTATAGTCGGAAAATTGGCAGACTTATCCGGGCAATCCGTCGTGGCTTCAGTTTCACCAAGAGGATCGAATTCGTATCTCCACTTTTGCGCCCCGAGATCCTGCTCATTTCTCATTTTCTCAATATGTCCATTGTCAATAATAATCCTGCCCGTCGCCAAGTCAATCTCATCTCCAACAGAACTGAAGTCCTTTCCATATTTTTCAAATATATCTTCAAAACGTGACTTCAACCTCAGATCATTCGCTTGACGTGCGGCATTGACATCTATTTCGGGTACTATATTGGCAAGGTTCAAATCCCAGGGCCCTAATATACGCATGCGCTTTGCTTGTCGCTTCGTTGGAAACATATCGATGATATACTAAGTCGGCTAGACTCAAACGGAGGGGACGAATGAAGAGGTGTGTCAAATCTAAATCAATGAGGGTAGATATTTCCCCGGCTTAAATGGTTGCCATCGCAGTAGCGTTTCTGAGTTGGAGGCAGGCTGTGTTTACTTGCTTGTCGAAGAGGGGCCAAGGCGAGGACGAGCGTAACTTGCGGAGAGTATATCTAGATGACTGGAAAACGCTATAACATTTCCATGGGTGTTAGAGAGCTTTCGAGAACCGCTGCGCTTCAGAATGAAACCTTACCGCACCAGTTGAGCAACTTGAGCAATATCAAATGAAGTAATCGCTGGTGTTTTGTAGTATTTCTTCTGTTTGTTAGCCCCGAATTTTAATATTTCCTATTGTAGTTAGCGTCCCGTCTTTGTTGCCTTATCTAATCAGGAACAGAGCCTCCTGACATCAACCACATAGAACAGCTTCACACGACCAACCTCGTCCATACTGCATGCCACGGCTCATGTCCCGCAATGCTCAACGGAGCTTGAATCCAGATTTCTGAGCGCGTGTGAGTCCACTCGATTCTCGACTTCAACCATGATATATGAGGGCTTTCCACACCTCAACCATGTACTGCCAAGAGTGCCGTACGCCTCTCAAGCTCGACGGTTCCCTTGAGGATCTGAACCCGGCTGCCTTCGATCTTCTCATAGGTAAAATTGCTTATACCGCAAGTAACTTATAAAATCTGACGTGTATCAGGTTCGACTGGCAAGTCATTGCCCGACCCTTCCAGCAAATCTGCTGCGCGCCCGACCTTCCCTCCTGAGCGACAGCAGCTCTACGACAAGGCTTCTCGGCGAGCGACGACCCCTGTTTACAAAAGAACAGTCCCTGCCCCTCGGTATAGCTCAGGGAGTTTGCTCGGACAGTCCCGAGCAGGTGTGAGAGATGGACCCGGCATGTCGTTTGTGATGCTGAGTGAATCTCAGGTGGTTCCTGCACATGCTGCTCCGACTGTAAATGGTGATGGCCGTCGAGCATCAAAGGGTGGCTCGCCGATCGTATCTGAACCCCAACTGGGGGCGCATGAGGGCCAGTCATACTCCGATCAGGTTGAAAAATCTGCTCGTCTTTTCGAGATCATATCTGCTCGTTCCGATATTGATCACCCAATATGCACTGAATGCACCGATATGCTTATCGAAGGGCTTCAAAAACGGTTGCAAACAGGGACAAAGGAACGTGATGCATATATATCCTTTCTAAAAAATTTAAATAACTCTATTCCTGCCCCAGAAGAAGTACAGGCTGCGGAAGATGAACTCAAAGCAACACTGCAAGCCGAGGAAGATGCATTTCAAGAACTTTTAGCCCTAGAGAAGGAGAAGGCTCAGGTTGATATAGATATTGCTGAGCTAGAGGAGCAGTCCCGTCAGCTTGACCTGGAAGAAGAACAATTCTGGAGTGACCGAAACGCATTTGCCTTGACCCTCTCTGAGTTCCAGAATGAACGGGATGCTTTGAATATGAAGTATGATCACGATTCTCGGCGACTTGAGCGACTTCAGCGGACAAACGTATACAACGACACTTTTTGCATAGGGCACGATGGGTATTTTGGCACCATTAATGGATTGCGCCTTGGCCGTCTCGCAAACCCATCTGTTGAGTGGTCCGAGATAAATGCTGCCTGGGGCCAAACCCTCCTTCTTCTGGCTGCTGTCGCCGACAAACTAGGCTTCCAATTCCAAGGATACAGATTAAAACCTTTGGGCTCTACTTCGAGGATCGAAAAGATAGAGTACCCACAGCAGTCGCCAAATACCAACACATCTCACAGAGGCACACCAACAGCAAATCATCCCGATGCGCTTCCACCGCCAAAGATTACGTCCCTCGATCTCTACTCCTCGGGTGATCTCCCTTTACACCTCCCATGGATCCACCGCCGTTTTGATGCTGGTATGGTTGCCTTTCTTGAATGTCTACGGCAGCTAGGAGAACACGTGGAGAACACGCCTATTTCCCTACGCTCCCATTCCCCATCCTCTCACCGGCATCCCAGATCGGGGGAGCGTCCGCCAGCCACACGTACCCTCCAGGCACAGGTTCTAGGCCTTAAGCTACCCTACGAGATCAAACGGGATAAAATTGGAGACGCCAGCATCAAGTTAGGTTTCAACCAAAATGATGAAACGTGGACGCGCGCCTGCAAGTACACACTTACATGTTGCAAATTCCTCTTGGCCCATACGAGCAATGTTACAAGTACAGGCTCTAGCAGTGCTCCTGTCCCAGCTACGACTTCAATTGTTCTGGGTCGTTGAAGTCGGAAGTAAAGGGAACAGTAACAAGCTTTTGTATTCCTACACAAATCCAAGGCTTAGGATACAAAACGACTCGCAGTATATCAGCGCTAGTTAGGAACGAACCATTTATGGGAAGATCGAACTGGACTCATCTAACAACACCAGTTTCTTTTTCCGAGTAAACCAGTCCCTGAATCTCAAGGCGAGGATCGACTGGGTGGCAAGTCAAAACCATGAAATGGATGATCACAGTCTTCCTGGACGGTCTGGACGGCTGACGGTGTTTTGAATGTCAATACGACGAGTATATCCTAGTGGCACTTTTTGAATTAGTTGTCGGTGTAGGTTTTCATATTAGGAATCACACATGGATGCCAGATTTTTAACTTGCCCTAGATCATCCCTAGCAGCATTGAAATTTTGGCGAGGTTTTTCTGTGGCAATTGAGTATCTGTGTGTGCTATCCCTCATTACGGATTAGCATCTTCAATTAAGGAACTCTCTGGAATAATTGTCCTGTGTTGAGACTCGGCTTGGCCAATAGGAGCTGAACTGTGACACTTTGTTTGCTATTGTTTTCGAAAGTTTCTCTTGAATTCAGGTTGATCGCCAAGCATGGACTCCTCGACGACATAAATACGCCACTTTGGCACCCCAATAGACGGCAGAAGGACCAAAAGCCACATGATAGGCATGCTATATTTGGATGAGTGAGGAATGATATTCTGTCGAGGTTCCAGTGCTCACACAGATAGGGGCAAAGGAAGGGGAGGAGGGTGGTTTGCAAGTCTGTTGTACGGGGGGCTCAAATTTGGGCTTCACTAGCAATTTTCACCCAAAGGAAGCAATGCAGATATATGCATGTGGTTCAGCAAGAAAAATTGCGTTTATCTCAAAAGAAGATATGTCTTTGTCATAATTCACTACGGAATTCCGCGGTTTAAACTGCCGACGTCCATCAGGGTGGGACAGCAAAACGAAGCAAACCTGGACTATTTTTGAAACAAGGCTAAGACTTCATTGCCGTGGAGAGAAAGAATGGCTTCCCTAGTGAAAAGCCACGTAGTAGATCGTTTAACTGTGAAGGAACAGACAGCAGAGCATGAACTTGATTGAACGTGTGTGGGCTGGGTAATTTTCCAAATTGCTGCGTAGTCGCTAGCCGTATCGTGTCCATGTTGTACATTGGGTGTATACGCATCTGCACATCCTGCTTTACACTTGGGAATGGAAGAGGGATGAACTGCAAGCCGACCACTGCATTTGAGAGCCTGAGCTTTGGGCCTTCGAGTTTAACTAAACACCGTTGCCCAAACTACTTGCGCCTATTGACCAATAGGAGGGCGAAGCAAGCCAGCATTTCAACCATTCTCGAAGCTCAGTATCCGTGAATATATATATATTATTACATCAAACTACAGCGTCCGGAGCATCATCGTTCAGGAAGTTGTCAAGTGGCATTCCACCCTAATCTGCTGTCCAACACATTGAGTTATGGCATCAGCTTGCGGGAAAATGAAGCCGTCTGCCGCTAGGGTCCATCAGCGCCGGTGGCTGTCGAATATTGATGCCTACTATTAAACATTCCCTGTCCAACTGTTCGACGAGGTATATTCCTGAAGATATCCGTGAGTAAAACAATAATTGAGCTGCCTGCATCTCTCAGCGCAAAAGCCACATATCATCTTTCTGCGACTAGAGATCGAGTCGATGTATATATATATAACAGCAATGAGCCTGAGATCCATATCTTTTGTCCCATTCAAAAATTGAAGCAATAACTACATATTGTTATTCAATTTATTTTCGTTTTGCACAGCTCTCATTTTTACATTCTTTCATTAACGATGGTGAATTTTAGCCTTCCAGGAGTTTCCTACGCTAATAGGTTCTTCAAAGATAAAAGCTACTACCGATGCATTATGTTAGGACAGGGCAACACGGGGAAGACCACCCTTTTATACCGGCTCAAGCTGAAGGAACAAATAGCTACGATTCCCACAATGCGCCAGAGTTTCAATGGTGTGTACACTGTTTCCCTCCATCCCCATCCGTGGCCCCTTGAAGCAGAGCTAATCGGGTATTATAGTCGAGACGGTCCATGTGCTTTCTGAGGACATCGATATCACTTTCTGGGATAAAGGGGGTTTGTCTTCCCGTTTCTCGATATAGAACTGGAATATTGGGGATGTTTTTTTCTTTCTAGATTTCATTGCTCTTTTGCCTTTCCTTCGTTACCTTAAGCACATGAAGCGTCAGAGAAAGGCGCCCTTCTAAACAGATGATTGACTTGAACGATATAGGCGGATGTGACCGAACTCCACAATGGCTCTTCCAGCAATACCAAGGTCCAGACGTCCTGTTTTTGTTTGCCATGGATCCTACAGAGATCTTCGATCAACATGGCACTCACATAGCTCAATATGCCATTGAAGATCTAAAACATATCCTGGAAAGAATCACTGAAGCCAAATACCTAGCTGTGATCTTTAACAAACGCAACCAGATGCTCCGTGGTGATCCTCGAGTCGAAAGACAAATCTCAAGCGTGAAGGAGGTTCTGGACGAGTACAGACCGAAATTGTCATATCCATGCGAACTATACGATGATTTAGACCAACTTAGTGGAGCTACAGATGCTCAGACGGACCTTCTCGTAAAGAGACTCACCCTTGCAGCTCAAATGGAGAAAAACTATGTCCGAGGTGTTTCGATGAAGGCTATGGTGTCGCCACATCATTCCAGTCTACGTGTCCCAAAACCTTTGACAGATGATTTCCTGGGGAGAAAGGAGACAGGATCCAACGAAGCGAGTGACCAGCTAGATTCAGATGAATTTATGCGACGGATGGTTTCTGGGGAACTTGAGAAATGGGATCATCAGTACCATTTGCGTGCTGGGTTCCTAACACTCAAAAAGTGTCTTCTCAAGGAAAGCGTGATATTCGATGCTGCTGATATGTTTCTTGAGCGGCTAGATATGATGTTGAAGGCTGCGCTGCATAAGTTTCGAGATACTTCGCCCCATAGGTCCGTCACTTGGCCCCTTAGGTGTGGCTGTTATTATTGCATCTGGCACTTTTAGCAAGAAGATGTTTAGCTGATAAGGCGATCGGTAAACTTATTTAGGACGTTGACAATATTTTGGCTTCACCGATCTATCACAACATGCTCTCCTTCTACGAAAGGACCGGTTTATTTCCCGACTGCAAAGGATTCAATGACGTTATTTTAGAGAATCCTGATCTCACAGATAGCTCTTCCTGGGGTTTGTATTATTCCAAGGACGTTTTGTCCAGTCCTGAGGCAAAAAATGGCTGGAAACTCCCCAACATAAAACCACTTCCTCATCATATAAGCTGTCGAGCAGAGAGCCAACAACGAATGCTCCAAACCCAAGAGACAAACAAGCCCGAGGATCTCTACACACAACTATGCACAATTAAGAAATCCTCAGAAATCTATAAACGCTTTGCCTTCGCAACTCTCTAGACCATGAAACTCTCTAAATGGCGGAGTGACACAATTATTTGCGAGACTATGTCTGTCCTCCAGTCACATATAATGCGGCTTCGAGCTACGTTGGCATCATCTTCTAATCGCACAACGTATATAGACCCCTATTCCGAAACCCAGGCCTTCTTCTGGATCCAGATGCTGCATGCAGCGCTAGAATCTATCCCCATTAACTCAGGACTAGACATCACCAACCTCCGCTTCAAAAGTATCTCTATCCTCTTCCCCTCACTCTTTGAAACTGACGACATATGGAGACGATACTATACAGAGAAGCTGTGGACTAGCCTCAAAGCGCGTGCACGCACCACACTTCCAGACTTAAAGTCACTACGAACAGCGCTACAGACACCTGAGCAATGGCTGATTCAGCGGGCTGTGGCTTCGGTATTATACGAGAAATATCCATGTGCTGCGAGCGACGCGTCATTGTCGTACTGCTCCAGTGACCCAAGTGCGGAAGAGCTACTGCTGGAAGTGCGCTGGGCAGTGAAAGAAGCCCGCAATAGCAGCTTCAACAATTCCATGATCCCAGCTACACATGCGATGCTAGTATACCGCATCTTTAACTATCTGTTAGACGCTGAAATCCTGCCTGAGGGCGATAGAAGTGACAGCCGGAGAACCGCATCCCTCTCTACCGCATCATGGGATGCTACTTCGTTCCTTCACCAGCAAGGCCGACCTCATGAAACCAAGCAGAGATATACGGCTGCCGTCTTCTGGTCCCGCATGGTTTTGCACGCGTTCATCGAGACCGACAAGGTCTCTTCGTTCCACGCCAAATTTGCGAGTTGGAGGCTAAGCTCTCCTTCTCATCAGGTGAGGAGACAACCGGAGCCGACGATGCGAGTGCGATTCTTCGAGCAGTTTCTTTTGGAGAATCCAGAACTGTGCTGGGAGGGGTTGTGGATAGTGTATTATTCCGATGAGTTGTGGAGGAGTGAGGATGCGAGGATCATGTATGTGATACCAGACCGAGGGGAGATTCCTGCGTATCTTCGGGTAGGGGAAGAGGGGAGAGGGGAGGCGGAGGAGGAGGAGGAGGTGGTGGTGGTAGAGACGGGAAAAGGAGAGGGAGTGGAAGTGGAAGGGGATGATGGTGGGTTTGGGGAAGGGTGGGAGATGGTGGATGGATAGGAAGGGGATACACAATTTTTTTTTCTACTTTGGAAAAGTAGCTGAGAGATGAGTATTTGCGGCCCGAGTAACAGATCCTCGACGCTAAAGAATCTTTGGATATGCATTGGTCTCTGTGACTCGCTGTCCTGGAGCGAAGCAATGACAGTTGACACCTACTTAGTTTCAACTGAATAAGAAGAAACGATGATACGGTTAGGATGTAGAAAGAGAAAGGAGCCGTGGGAAGTAAGGTAAGGAGAGTGAAACACGTAAAATGAAAGACGTTCGCATGCTTCTGCTCTGCATTCAGACTTCATCTAGACCCGGTGTCTCCATCCATACTTCAGTCACAGCTATTTCATTTCATCCCGAGAACCCCATAACGTACATACCTAAACGCCTCGTAAGACATACTGAAACACAGAATGGAACAAATGAAATATAAAACACTATACCCGATGGGCACGTAGACGGGACATGATGTATTCACAAATGCCGAAAACCAAGGGTGAATGGAGAAAAAGAAAAAGGAAAAAAAAAAGAGTATCAAGGACCCAGTCACCGAAGAAAATAAGAAACGAAGCAGAAATCAGTCATTACCCCAGTCAAAACTAGCTAGCAACTGACCAAACCAAAGAGAAAACTGGCCAGCTAAACACTCAGAGAAAGCCAAAAACCACCGAAAAAGATAACTGCCCAATCAGTCAGCCACTCAAATCTTCAATTATGTATTCATCTTTTATACACAGTTTCACGAATAGAACGTATTCTTCTGAAAGCTCTCCGGGGAGATATCTCCCATCTTGCCCTTGACCTCTGGTTTACCATTAGCTGCTTTCAAGCTATTTGCCCGCTGCTTCAACTGGTCATCGCCACCCGCTCCAACACCTAGAAGGGTATTACTCCTCGATGCAGGCAACGATACAGTAGCACCAGCCGTAATAGCCTGCTGCTGCGGTTTTCGCTGGATGGTCTCCAAGTAAGGGCTGGGAAGGTATCCGACGGTGCCATCACGAGCTCTGCATCGCCACCATTCAGATGGGTTACCCATGGGATCCGACCTGCTGAGCACAGCGACGAGATCGCCCTTCTTCACAGCAAGGTCGACGCCGGCGGTGTTATGGGCTTCCGGGGTGTAGTCGTAGAGGACACGGCAGAAGTCGAGCTTTGAGGGGTCGATGGCGTTTTGTGGATTGGCTGCGAGGGGTTCGCCGTTGGGACCAATCGTCATCATGCGTCTGGCTTCGAGTTCTTGGGAGCGGGCAAGGGCACGAATGAGCTTGCCCATGAGGTAGGGAAGGCCGAAGACTGCGGCGAGGAAGAAGAAGAACGGCTTTTTGGAGGGGCGGGCGGGTGCTGTGGAGCCATCAGGGAGTGTTGGGGGTCCATGACCCTTTCCTGTGAAAGCGGCAAATGCGGATGGGGTAAGGGAGGTTGCGTCCGCGGGAGGTGGGCGGCCGGTGAGTTTAGCGATAAGGGTTCTTATCCATCTGAGGAGGGTGAAGATGCCTAGGACAGAGCCTAGGGTATTTCGTAGGTTGCCAAATTGCTCTGCAACGGATACCATAGCTGGATAATTCCGTTAGTATAAGAATACAATATGTGTAGGGATACCGCCATAAACCCAAACCCAAAGGGAACATACCGAAAAACGAGCTATGAGTAGCCATGTAAGTGCTCTCTAGCATCTGGGCAAATCCTCCAAACGCGCCAACAATACTCTCAATGATCTGGAATGTAGCTTGGGTACTCTGATTGAAAGAGTGTGTTAAGCTATTCGGGTCTCCCCCGGGCGGCATCCCCCCGTACATGCCTCCGTATCCACCCATCCCACCCATCCCACCATACATACCCCCGTATCCACCCCCATAACCACCGTACATCGATCCCATACCTCCTAGCCGCGAATATGGTGATGAGTAACTACTGTAGGCGCCATACCCACCACCACCATATGGAGTCTGTCCTATTCGCGACGCGCCATAGGGGGAGTAGTTTGATGCAGTCTGGTTAACGACAGAGTTGAGAGTGCTGGGTCGAGAGGGCAATTCTGGGGCAGAAGAGGATACGTTGTTTGCAGAGGTGGGAATCGTCGTAGCAGATGTAGCAGTGGGGGGTGTGGATAGCGGAGCTGTGATCGCGGAAGAAGCTATTCGGCCCACGCAGGTGTTATTTTGTTAGCCAGGAATTGCTTCAATGTGCAACAGCAGGTATAGAGAATGAATAGGGACAAGGAAAAGAAACTATCTTTCTCTCTTTTGACTCATCCATGGATATCTTCAAGGGGTGAAACTAGTAGGACTTACCACCAACACCGGCGCCAGCTCTCTCCCAGGGCTTAGGTGGTGATGCTGACGCCATTTGTGGAACGTCTACACAAATTCACACCTCGTAAGAGACCCTTTGTCACCTCTGAGCGATGGTGGAGTATAAGCAATATCACTGGAATGTTCTAATGCGATGATATCTTGTTCCAAGAGTGGCCAAAGGAGCTTGATGACCAGGAATGTGCGTTGTCTGGAGGTAACCCAAGAGACCCTTTCTGCTTTCTGCTTGCCGCTTTCTCTCTCTCTCTCTCTCTCTCTCTCTCTCTCTCTCTCTCTCCTGCTATGTTTTAGTTGCTAGAGACACTAGGTGTGATGAGTGCAGTTGCGTAGGAGGTTGAAAAAGTTGGGCGATGTTTTTTGGCTGGGGCGGGTTTGGCCGAGGATGAGAGAGGTAGGATGACTAAGCAGAGGTTTGGCGCGGGGAGAATTTTCGAGTCGAATCTTTGAACCGAGGATGTTCGAGGGGCTTGTCGAAGGGCAAAAAAATCAGCGTTGGGAACAAGCACAGCGTTTAGATCTATGAAACGGGGTTTTTTTTTAACAATATTGGTGGATGAGTCGCAGAGGCAAATAAGATCCAAAGAATCTCATTTCGGTCTTTATTATCAGCTGTTAGAACTGGCCATATCACAAGTGGTTATCTAAATCTTTGATCGATGAACCCCCTGGAGCAAGCATCCAGGGTTGTTACCAGGAAGTCCTACGGGCAATGGCATTGGTGGAGCCCCAGAATAACCTAAAAAACGGGTCGGGGGATTGTCCACCGTGCGTTTGTTTTTTACTGAAGCCCCAATTGACATCAGCTGCAGTCTAGTTCACTGTGACACTAACTACATCAATATCCAGCTAGAGATATAAAGATCATCGTGGACATGGGATGTAATGTACTTTTTATAATATTTATATATAGGTATCCGGTGTATACAGAAACGAGAATGGAATGGAATTGATGAGGGGAAGAAGGGGAAAATATCACGAAGCGTAGAGATCAACAATTGCGCAGTTCCCACAGAGAAACGCCAATGATTAAAAGAGGGGATGAGGGGAGGTGGAAAGATTCCCGCCCAAGTATTAGAATGAAGTGAACTTCCCAAAGCGCTCAAACGCCCTTTCACCTCATATACCAGATTTTCATACAGGTGTGTGTGAGTGCTGCATGTTTCCATGAACCATGTACATATACCTACTTAGGTAGGCCCTTCAATAACGACCAGTAATGCATTGTGTTGCTGTCGCTTCTCTTATATACGAAAGTATCCATCTAATGGGTTTATATTTCGTCGTGCCGAGGAATATGTATCTCCCACGACCGGGGCGGGACGGGGAAGCCTAGCCAGTAATCCCATAGCCGGTTGAGTTCCATGATCAGGATTCTCCATCTGTAAAGTGGAGTTTAGAATACATCTCGTGGACGGAGAGAGGAGAGGGTTGCAACTCACGCCGTGCTAGGAAAGTTAATCCACCCCTTAAGCACATATATATACGTCCGCCACACCAGATTGAATTCTTCCCAGAAAAGATCTATAATACTCTCCCCTCCTTTCGCAGTCTTAGAGCGGGGTTGTTTGGTGTCCTGCGACCACTCATTATCGTCATCCTCTAAATCATCCACCGATAAGTTCCTGCCACGTTGCTCTGGACCCTTTTCCGGCGGTGGATCATTCTTCACTCCATCCTGCTTCCAACCGCCGGATTCAGATATAGATTTACCACCAGGTGAGAGTGGAGAAAACTTCGGAACGGTAGTGTGAACGGGCAAACTGTCCTCCGCGCCAGACATAATCGCATGCTCAAAGCTCTGAACAGCAGAAAGGCTATGTGACACGCGCCCGAGCGTATTGATAAGCGCCACCAGCTCCGTCCGCCTCAGCGGCGGGTTTTCGCCATTCTTCGTCTCGTCGAATTCAAACAGGATCTTCAGTGCCGCACCATAGCCGGCCGTCTGCAGCTTGCCCCATAACCGACACTTGTCACAGCCAATACAGTCCATGATCCGGCTGACGTTGCGGAAGCGGTTGCGGAAATCCTCCTTGAGGCCATTTGCAGCCTCGTCGCGGAACATGATGGTCTCATCGAAAATTTTGGGCTGCGAGGCAACGGTGTCGATGAGCGCAAGCACTTTTTGCCGCGTGACCTGGTCCTGCTGCGGATCGCTGGAGCAGAAAGAGTAGGTCTGCAGATGCTTTTGGAGCTTAGACACGGCGCGGACGAGGACGGCGAAGTTGAAGTGGAGGTTTGAGATGCGTTCCGGATGGTCGTGTAGGCGTTCTTTGTAGCATTGGAGGTTAGGGAGCCACTGGCCTGTTTTCTGGTTGAAGTAGTCCCAGCAGAGATGTGTGGAGATGGATGCATGCATGCCACTGATGAGTCGATGGAAGACACGTTTCTCCAGGCATTCGTCGTCTAGAGGATAGGCCTCATTGCGTGTCGCACCAGCGACGACCTGGTCCCGCTCATGTTTATCCAGGACGCTTTTGAAATCCCTCGCCGCTTGGAGATTACCTAGGTGGAACTTGGGTGAAGTCGTTGGTTGAGACGTGGGGAGAGGCTTCAGGAAGCAGTTCTCACGATATATCGCGTTCCACACCTGTCTCGCCCCCGCTCCCGCGTAGCCAGTATATCTCTCCGGATTATCCAGCAAACTCACATAGTCCCCCTTCTCTGTTGCGCCTTCGTCTTCCGGGACACAATAGTCCCGCTCATCGCATTCGTCATCATACTCGACAACGCAGGTCTCTCCCACATTCTCCCCCAGCATGCCCTGGAGCGGCTTCTCCTTTGGACGTTCCTGCTGAAGCTTTTTCCCCGGATGTCCCGCCTTGGGGCCTTCCAACTTACTCAGCTCCTCTGCCCGCCAGATAGGGGGGATATCCTCCTCCGAATCCAGTGTATTCACTGCACAGGCAATATTCCCGCATATTCCCGCGTCGTCAGACCAAAAGAGGCATTGCTTGTTGAACAAGTTGAGACGGTAGTAGGAGAAGAAGTCCGTATCATGGGTGATGGATTTGACTAGCGGTGAGATTTTGGTGTTGATGGATTCCAGAGCGGAGAACGAGGCACAAGCATCTGTGACGGTTGCTTTCGGGTCGATCTGCTCAAGATACAGGTTGTTGGATAATCTACACTTTACACAACGGGTTTCTTTCCAGCTGGAAGGTTCAAAACTTACCGCGCAGGCGCTGTCAGGATGGGGTCTGGCTCTGGAGACAGAGGTCTCTCCCTGAGCTGAATTCAGGCAGGCGAATATAGCCAGAAAGAACAGTTGGGAAGCGGAACGCATTTCTTAATTGTTCCGATGAAGAATTGAGATTGGACTCTCTGATTACTTCATAGGGGATATGCCGGGGCCTACGGTACTCCGCAAAGGCGTCTATGTGTAGGTCGCGGGTAGGCCTAGGGCTGCAACAGGCATGGAAGAGGTATAACTGCCGCCTAAAGGTTAGGCGCTGGAAAACAAACAGGAAATTCTAAGGACTGCAATGTTGTTCTAGAGAGGAAGACGATGTGGGATACAAGAGATCTGGAGAGAAGAGAAGAGAAAAGCCCAGCGAGCGGACGATGTGTAGGTAGCTATTTGGTTTGGATGTTTAGGTGCATGAAGCTTGGGCAGGGATGGAGTAACTAGTTAATGGAATCTCTGTATCAACAAGAGTATGAGGAGGCAAAGGGAGCAGGAGTCTATTTAAAGCACGGACACTACAGTTGTCCATCCCTTTTGTCTCTGGCTTCCCCGAATCCGAACACATACGACATACGACATCCGCCTCCGAACCCTTGAAGATGCAATGTGGCCGTTGTTCGTGGCTTTTCCTTTTGCCAGATCACATTATGTCAGCAAGGCAAAGCTCGGCAGTTTAACTAACTACGTAATTCCTAAGATCACCCAAGCGAGCAGATCACCAATTCTAAAATATCTTCTCATTTAACTACTCATCCACGCACAATTATGCCACCAATTCGCAATAAAAACGCTTCAAATTCTTTTGAGAGAGAGGGGAGGCTTGAGCTCGCGATAAATGCTTTAAGAAAGCAAGAAATATTCTCAATTCGTGAAGCTGCACGCGTGTTTAATGTGCCATTCTCTACTCTAAATTATCGACTCAATGGCCGGACTGCTCGCATCAATCTACGTGCAAATTCAATCAAATTAACCCAGGCTGAAGAGAATAGGCTAGTTGAATGGGTGCTGGATCTAGCTAAACGAGGATTTCCCCCACAGCCGGCATTCATTGAGGATACAGCTAACTATCTTCTTACTATCCGGAATTCCACCATCTCCACCGCTACTCCCCTCCGCGTTGGCAAGAACTGGGTGTCAAATCTAGTGGCACGCCGTCCAGAGCTTCAGACCCGCTACTCCAGACGCTATGATCATGGCCGGGCCAGATGTGAGGATATAAAGGTTATTTAGGCTTGGTTTAAGATCTTGGAGGGTTGGCTGAGCATGGGATTCTGCCAGAGGATATATACAACTTTGGTGAGACTGGCTTTGCAATGGGACACTCTGCACTACTCCTGCAGCCCGTGTGGAAGCTTTCAAAGCTCAGGACATTCAGAATGGCTTCAAGGCCACTGGATTAATGCTCTTCCAGCCTGACTATGTTATCCAGCAGCTGGATATTCAACTCCGCACCCCTACGCCATCATCCTGTGTGCTTCAAACACCTAGTAACCTCCGGCAATTGCAGCGGCAAGCGAAAAAGGTTAAAGAGCTTATGGAAGGTCAACCTCAGGGCTTAGTGCAAGACCTTGACCAAATTATCAAGGCTTGCGAATATAGCATGGTCAGCGCCACTATTATGAAGAAGCCATACCAGGATACATTCAATGCGAATAAAAGAGACAAGCAAAAGCAGAATAGATCTAGACGTCCAATCCAACACGCAGGAGGTCTAACTAGGAATGAAGCTCAGGATCTTATTATTCCACCTGCTGCGCCCGTTGAACAGGCAGTTATTCAACCCCGTGAGTCTCAGCCATCTGAGCCTGCATCACGCCAACGAGCTCCACAACGCTGCAGCAATTGCGACACTCTCGGTCGTACAAGAATAAGATGTCCTCAACCTAGTGTAATTTAATTTAATTGAGTGATGTGGCGTTGAGATAATTTGATTTAAAGTCTAGTCAGTTGAAATATGGTGATTTTGTGATTCACTTGCTTGAATGATCTGCTCACTTGAAAATTATGTTTCTTTTTTCTAGATTTTTTTTTTAAAATTGCAAATATTTAATGTTAAAACTTTATATTTTATTTTTTAATTTCAAGTATAATTTATATTAAAAGTTTAATTTGAAATATATTAAAATTAAATTATATAAGCATTTTTATTTGATAAAATTATTTATATATAATAGTTTACTAGTAACTGTGCGCGTGGCACGGTTAAATATAAAAGTTTACTAATGGGAATAGGTGTAAGCATGAATCGATCATGTGACATCATCCCCTTTTCCCAAACTTCCAAGCCGAAAAAGAAGTCATACATTTTACGTCGCCTAATTACTATTCCGGAGTATATATTCCCGATTACCAGTAAATGATATACACAAAATGCATCCATCCAACAAAACCAAAAAACAACACACGCATAGCCACTTTCGCCCCTCACAATTTCGCCTCCGTCCCCTTCTCCTTAGCCACCTGCCACCCAAACTGTATCGACTGCCCAATCCCCGGCTCCACAATCACATTGACAATAGTCACCCTCTCACCCTCCAAAAACCCTTCCCTCGTCGCCTTCTCCAGCTCCTCCTCCGTCCGCACAAAGTATCCCCGGCCCCCACACATCGCCGCCAGATGCTCATAGCGGGTCTCGTACAGCAGACTCGTCGATCGCAAACCGCCCTTCGCCACATTCGTAGATGTAAGTGTCTCATCCTGTAGAGTCTTCCACTCGTCCTTCGTCTGCGTATCACCATGGTAAATGCCCGAATTGTTCATGACGAAGATCAGCGCCGGGATACGATGACGCGCCAGCGTTTCAACTTCCATCGCACTAAATCCGAATGCGCTATCCCCTTCCAACGCCACGATCTTCTTCTGCTTTGGGGGAATTTTCTCTCCTGGCGATGACGGCAGGTTGTAAGCGGCATGCGCTGCGACGATGTAGCCCAAGCCGACTCCCATGGTAGCGTATGTCCCGGCATCAAGGCGTTGCCGTGGTTGTTCAAGCGGGAATGAGGAGCGGGAGATATCCATTGTATTAGCACCCTCAGAGACGTAGACTATGTTTCCTTGTTCGGGTGGCGAGAGGGTATTTAGAACAGTTTTTATAATATGATAGGAACGCTGATAAGTCAAGAAACCGTTGGGTTTGGTGGGTAGGAGAGCCTTCTCTTGTGAGGCATTTTCGTTCTTTGAGGCAGAGGCAGCGAGGATGGACGGGTAGGAATTTGGAGACGTGGGGGAGGAAGGCTTGTACTTCCAATTCGATAGGGAGGAAAGAAGTTGCTGGATCACCAAGCTTATATCGCCCACTATTCCCAGCTCCGCATCTCCCGCATTCCTCCCAATCTCCTCCACGTTGATATCTACCTGAATAAACTTAACGGAGCGTGACCAGCGGGGCGTTTCGCCAAAGTGGAGAATCCAATTGAGGCGAGCCCCAAGTAGGATAACGACGTCTGCATTTTTCAGGGCCGCGCTTCGTGCACTCGATGTGTTGAGAGGGTGAGAGTCTGGTATCACTCCCTTGCCCATAGGAGTTGGCAGGAAAGGAATCCCAGTTTTCTCCACGAATTCAAGGATTGATGATTCTGCTCGCGCATATGCGGAACCTTTCCCAACGACGACAAGCGGGGCGCGTGCGGACTTTAGAAGTCGTGCCACTTTCGATATAACCACTGGATCGCCGCTGGGCTTAGGTGGAGATGGGACAACGATACGCTCTCGCGGTGGTAGCGAGAATCCCTCTGGGGCTTTGCCTTGAATCAAGTCCGCGGGCAGGTCGATGAAGCTCGTCCCCGGTCTTCCATACCAGCATGTTCTATATGCATTTCGAATCGCATTAGTCACTGATTCCGGTGAAAAGGGCCGTATGGCGAGCTTTGTGTGAGGAGTAAGGAGGGTGATGGCGTCCATCTCTTGGAATCCACCCTTAGTCACCATGTGCGTTTCTGCCGAACCGGCGAGGACAAGTAATGGGAATGTGTTCACGGTGGAATTTCCAATCTATATTCATGTTCGCAAGCGATTTCAACATCTCTCTTTTAACAGTTGAATTTCTCCAACAGATCTCAAAATAGCAGAATAGATGCAAAAAGGTAGAGAACTACTCACCCCAGCCATTGCATGTAAAACCCCCGGTCCACCCACAACCAAACAGACACCCGGTTTGCCTGACATGTATCCAAACACGCTTGCCGCATAGCTACAGGCTTGCTCGTTTCTAAATGCGATAAACCGAATTCCCAGATTAATAGCTTCCTCTGCGATTTCTACGACGGGGATGCCGACAATTCCAAAAATGACGCTGACTCCCAAGTCGTAGAGGGAGCGGGCCACGATTTGGGCCCCGGTTAAAGGGGGCATGTCTTCTGAAACTGCAAGTTGACTCTTCTCGCACGTGTGCACCTCCCTCGAATACGGTAAACCCTTTTGTATCTAGGGCAGCGGGTGATTCAATGTAAGGCGCGCAGATTAACGGACGGCGGGTGAATTAAAGGCGCTCAGTGCGACGAGAGGAAATTCGGGGGAGCCTGTTTTTGAGTTCTTGCCTCAATGTCTGCTTTTGAAAAGCATTACAGAGGACCAACAATCGTAAAGGATAGAAGGGATGGGTTCCTTAACCCGCGGCGGAGATGAAGGTTAATGTTATTGGGCGGGAGAAGGCTGTTGGGATGGAATCTCTGTGACGCAAGAGTTGGGGAAGCTCCGAGGTTAACTAACTGGTTAAATGCCCGCAAGCTGAATAAGCGGGCAGGCTCTGCTGAATACTTCGCTCTCATATCCATGAGAAAAGCCAATAATAAGTTACTTAAATACAACATATTCGGCTTGATAGATATCCCCAAAGAGATTGAAAAGGTTATAAACCAATTAATCTACTTTACTTAAATTTAGACGAAATTTTAGTGAACCTCTCTCTATAATCAATGGATACAACGGTGTACAACAAAGTTGGATGCGTAAAAGCCGTTCAGAACATTGTCGGTTTATAATGCAATTAGCAAGGATGCAGGATATGAGTGGAGTAAAGAAGAAAAGACTTGGAGCCCTGCCGAGGAATCCTCTATCAAATCGAAACAAAAGGGTGGCCACCGAAGATAAAAAGAAAAACAGCAAGCCATTAACATAAACCCCCTCTGCACACATAAGAGGCGCATAAATCTCTTATATCCTGCAGATTTTCCTATCTCATTTCAAAAAAAAAAAAAAAAAAAAAAAAAAAAAAAAAAACCAATTCATTTGATCCCTCCCTTCACATTTCCAAGCCAATTTACAGACCTTCCCATTTCCTCTATCACTGAGACACCATTTCTAAAACTCGAACTCCGATCTGAAAACCGAAACATCCATCCCGCTAACCACCAGGTCACTGAGATCCCGCCGTCCCATCTGGCTAAACACCCGTCGCAGGGTATCATACAAATTCGTGCTCTGATTCTGTGAAATATGAATCATATGCTCCAACTGCGCATCGTCAATAGAATCACCAACAATGTCTCTGGCCCGTTCTCGTCCTTCTTCTTCCACTACTTTGTGCATCGACAGAGCACCCAGCAGATGCTGTACAGCCTCTGGGAAGCAACCGATGTTAATACACGAGACGCCCAGATTGTATCTAGCACGAACAAAGTTGGGGTTAATGGTGAGAGCTTTCTCGTAAGCTTCAATAGCCTCTTCAGACCGGCCCGAGTTGGCAAGGGTGGCCCCGAGACGGTTCCAAAGAAGATGCACCTGATCCGACTGGTTTGAGCTGCCGGATTCGGTCGATGCAAGGGCAGCGCTGAAGCAGTCGACAGCTTTATGGTATTCTTCCGCGCCGTAGAAAAGCACGCCTAGGCCAACTTGAACATCTGGGTCCATGTGCTCACCCTGAGGAGAGAGCTGTGCAGCCTGGATGAAGAGATCAGTTACTCTTTCGTGTAGAATGTGCCGATCTGTAAAGCTGAGGTCGGTGTCTGCCGAGAGTGAATTTGGGTCGACGAGTTGAGGATACTTGACCGACAGCCACCGTTCGAGGGTGCGGTAGGCGGTCGAATCGTAACCTTCGTTCGTATATGAGACAGCAAGGCCCATAAGGGCATCTAGGTTATTGGGATCAAGTTTCAAGGCTTGTTCTAATGCGCGGATGGCGGGACTTTCCTTTTCATTCTGCGCCTGGGCAGAGCCAAGCAGTGTCCATGCTTTGATATGTTTGGGATCTTTTTGCACTGCAGCTTCGAATGCAAGGGCGGCGAGGGAGAGATTACCACCGTCTTTCATAATGCGAATACCTTCTTCGAACGGGTTATTGGCAGATTTAAAGGGGTTCTCCTCTTCAAAGAGATAATCGCCCATCTGAGGGTCTCGGATGCGCACGTTAAGATCGCCATCAAAGTGATCCCATTCGCCGAATTCACCCAAATGCATGGGATCAAAACTTAGGTCCTCATCAGCCATTTGCCTATGTGCTGCAGTCTCAGCCTGTATGCCTTTCCATATACGCTCAAAGCGTCGAAATTCATCAGCCTCGGTGTGGACTGACCTATCGACCTCATCCAACTCTGCCTCAATCGCGGCATTTGCCTCTGCATCCTCATCCTTCTGTCCCGATGCGGCTATCTCCGCAAACTGGGCCTCCCAGTTTTGGTCGTCCAACTCTATCATCCTCCCTTTCCCCTTATCGTCTTGCGTGGATTGCTGTGGTGGATGGGGATGATGCTGCATTCCCATAGGATATGGCGGGCCCATCATACCCACGTATCCCGGGTTCATCCCGCCAAATCCCATCATCTGTGGTTGGTATGCGCTCATCATCGGTGTATGTGACGTAGCGGGACCAGACGTAACCTGCATGCCGTTTCGGTTTTGTTGTTGAAAACGAACAAAATCCGCAGAAGAAAACTCAGGTCCTGGGAAATGTCTAGCAATAGCGGGCTTAAAGGCGGCTTCCATTCTTGCCTGTTCACCAGGATCGAACTCTGCAGCCCAGCCAGGCGAGCCGGTTCTCTGCGGCGCTGTTTGGAAATTTTCTAGTTCACGTCTCATTTGCTCCATTGCAAAGGGTTGTGCGGGACCTTGCGGCATCTGGTCTCCTTGTTGTAGAAACTCATCCATCATCTACGGACGATATTTTAAGAATGCAAAATCAGTATACAGCTGCTTCATTACCTTATATCTAGTATACTGGAATGGGAGAGGCTTTCCGTACCTTATCCTGACCTCCCATCATACTCCTTGATCGCATACCTTCCTGTAGACCGCCGGGACCCCGTCCAACGAGTCTGTCCCGTTGCAGCGACTTATCATCCTGAACATGCTTCGTAAACTGAGTCAGGGGATTCCCCGCTGTTGAGCATTCTGGCCCGCCGAGAAATGACATATTGAAGATGTGCACAAGGCAGAGCCGGGATGTGGCGGACGCAGATGTTACGCGAGAGGTATTCGGAGTATTGAGTCCTATAATAGGCTTATTAGATCACGGTAGCTCTAACTAGGCAAAGCAACATACACAAGAACTTAATAGGGAAACTCGATTCTCATTAGAAATTATAGATGCAGATGAAAGAAGATAATGAACACAAAGAGCACACTCAATATGCTGTTGCTGCTGGAAGTTGTCAGTTGACAGAAAGGCGACTTTAACAGTTGGGGGTCGTTTTCTGCCAACATCCTCGGGTGTATCGAGAAATACCAGATTACCGGTAATCTATCACTCGGCATCGGCAGAACTGAGCAGAACCGCCGAAAATTGAAAAACTTGGGGCCTTGGCGTCAAGCTGTAACTTACAATTACTGTACTTTACCGTACCGTAACTATCCTAAAATACTGTCTTTAAATACATTATTATTAGTAAGAGGCTGATCTTTCACGTGGTGTCAAAATTTCCCTTTTTGCTTCGTACAAGACAAACCCTTTGAAGTCAAACCGAGATTAAAGAGATACTAAATATAACATTGCTGTAGTGATTGACATACTAAAAGGGGAGATGGTAGCTATATTCCTAATTCCGCATTATTCTAACAAACAAAAAAAAAACTGTGGCTAGAAAAGTGAGATGAAGAAGAAGAAAAAAAAAAAAAAATTTTTTGCCTATTTTTTTGTTATCACATAGGATGGGAGAAACAAATTGTCCGAAACAGTAAAGAGTACAGTTTTTGCTAGAGAAAAAAATGGTGGCATAATAAAACAAATAGTTGAAAAGTGGGGGGGGAACAAAATTGGGCAAAAGACAACTACAAGACGAGATATATCAATTCACAGATAGAAGAAATCAAGCTGTCCAGATGGATGGAACACTAAAGGACCAACCCAGCTCCCTCCCGCTCCTCGAACAAACCCCCGTATCAGAATCGATAGAACTAATAGAACGTCCACAGCACATAAAATATAACATCAGACTGTGCATTCTCAGCTTATACTTGCCTATCCGGAGATCCCTTCGTTTTCGGTTTTTGGAGCAATATTTTCAGTTGGCGGTTTCTTGGCGAGTATCCTGGGACTCAATAGGTCTCGTTGCTCCCGGATCCAACATCCCTCAATCGGTCGACGGTGTTATCCCTGGAACTGAAGCTGTAGTCGAGTCGGAGAGGACGGCCATAAGGAGCTTTGTCCTTGAGTATTTCAAACGCAGCTTGGGCGCTCTCAACATCCAAAAAGTCAGCGTGGGCAAATCCACGAGGTTGGCCGGTTCTCCTGTCGACGGACACGCGGACGTCCGTAACATTTTTAATATCCTTAAAAAGCTCATTCAATTCACGGTCGCTCATTTCGAAGGACAGATTTCCAATGAAAAGCGTTCTGGTTGGCTCGTTGGAGCGTGTTGGGGTTGGATTTGCTGAGCCACGCGACGAGTAGTTAACAACCACTCTACGACCTTCGTAGATGGTCATGTTCATCTCATTAATTGCAGCTTCAGCAGCGTCAATTGAGTCGAATTGAACATATGCGAAGCTAGCAAGCGAGGAAACGTTAGATTTCGGTATGTATAAACGGCGACATAGAAAGCCAAAATGAAAATGTGGAATGAATGGTTGACAAATATGAAAATGGTGGAACCTACCCTCTGCTCATTCCACGGCTGTCATATACGATGCGAACAGCGAGAATATTGCCGAATTTAGACAGATCGCGTTTGAGATCATCTGCAGTCACTTCAAAGAAGAGGTTGCCAATGTAGATTGTTTCATTGGGCTTGACTTCCGGGTTTGATCTCAAAATCGATGTGTTGTCCCGAAACCCCTGGATGCCGGTCCTTCGAACAATGGATGGAGTATATTGGGAATTCCATCGTTGCTGGAAAGCCACGTTGGTAACCTGACCACTCAATCTTAGCAACGAAGGAGCAATGGCAGCTAGAGTTCCTGGCTTCACGGCGAGAGCAGCTGGCGCTGCACAAATCGCGCGGAATGCAGTGTGTCTGAGAGAAATCCTGCTCGGGGAGACGTTGTTAGTCTTTCAAGCCTGACATCAAAAAAAGATGATATGGGAGACTAACATTTTCAATTGGGAAATAGCCAAAGTATTACAACAACGAAAGGTATATTGTATAAAGAAAGGTGAAATGAAATCAATGAAGACAATTGCGGGAAATGATCGAGGAGATGTGGTCTGAAATGTGAATGAAGAGGATGAGAAAAAGGTTGAGTGAAAAAAAAAAAAAAAAGATGATAAGACGAAGTGGACTAGGAATATCGGCCACATCGGGTTTAGCCTGGGCTGACTAAACCAACCAACTAGTTAACTTCCAGCCTCTAAAACATCACGTGGAAATTGAGCCTCGACAACAAAGAAACCAACACACACAGAGATTACCAAAGCAAAATGCAAAGAGTTGGTTATCTAAATCTAGCTGATGGGCCATCCTCCTATATATATACAGGAGAAAGATGAAGAAATTCAGGTAAATGGTTAGCTTTCTGTTCTGCGTGGTCCTAACATCACGTTCTCGCAGGGGAATATGGCTGGGCCAGACACTTGGAGCAGGTCCATGCATAGCAACGATATACGATTTAATCCTCTATTTTTCGATTTTTCATTAATATATTCTGATTTTATAAGAAGCTTCAAGCTCCGTGTACTATTCCAAACAAGAAAATAATCGATGAGTGTGCTGGTTGTCGTAGATAAGTTTTCTCATCCGCCAACCCCCTGAGTCAGGTAGCAACAGGCTTTGCCTTAATTTCAGTCAAGAGCGTGCTTCAGACATCCAATATTGTGAAAAAAAAGTTGACAAGAAGAAATATCATTCTCAATTTCTTTCAGGACATCATCGCATTTGGAAACTTGCAGATGAGCTGGAAAGCATATTTGGATATAGAGCAAATTTCTTCGCTCACTCTCACCAAACGTATGACACGACGTCTCCGTGATAACTATAATGGTCAAGTTTACCTACATACAATTTTAAACACTCTCAAATACTCACAGTTAATCAGCAAGTACTGCCAATTACGCCACATCACTATATACATACAACCCAAATTTAACCACCCAAATATCAAATAAAAGGAGAAAGAAACGAGAAAATACAGACAAACCATAGCCCCACCAAGCAAGTGCTTTTTCATTCATTAATCGTGTTGATAATCCCACTATTATTGTTGGGATTATTAAGACCATTCCTGCCGGCGTTCAGGTTATCCATAAACAGCGCCCGATTTGCTGCGACACCTCCGCCACTATCATATATATTTTGGCTGCGACGTGCATGCGTTCTTGCTGCTTGGCATTTCCTGATGAGTATGTTATGGAAATTGTTGGTCTTGTTGCGAAGCTGGTGGTGATAGTTGAATGGGGCCGGGTGAGAAGGCCTGAAAATCAAATACTGGCCAGCTTTGCATATTCGGGTCGGCCGCTGCGGCTTGAACGTAGCTATCCCATGTTTGCTGCAACAGTATATTGAGTGTTAATGTTGGATTTCGTTTCTAACTTTGCTTGGAAGTATTCCTTGGATGGGGAAGACAGAGGGGGGTGGGTGTCGGACGAGGGCATATGATTTAACGAACAACCTAAAACAAGAAAGGAAGGACATCGGAAATGAAATGATAAAACATACCCAATCCAAATCAAACGGCTGCATAGGTGCCATCTGGCCAAACATCCCCGTGCCGAAGTTCATCCCCATCCCATTGCTGAGCATCGGGAGCCGCTGCGGCTCCATCATTCCCCCTTGACTGATAACACCAACTCCACCAACATTTTCATACTTCATCATCGGATCAGCGGCAAACTGCGATGGACTAGCTCCCATCTCGTTCACTCCACCGCTAAGAAGACCCAGTGTCACGGCCGCATTTTGCTTCTCGTCCGTTTGGTCAACTGGAACTCCCCCCGCTGCCAACCCTCCCTTGATCGCGGCATTTTTATTCTGTCCCTCCTCATGCTGTTGTCGCCGCTGTTGTCGCCGCTCCTTCTGCGCTCGGAATATGTTGCTCAACAGGACATCCAAAAGACCAGTAGCTTTGAACGCATCCAGTGAGTGGTCTTTGCCTTCATTCCAAATTTCCATGGACTGATGGAGGATTGCAAGAGTTTCCTGGTATTCCTCCGTGTCTAGAGCAGAGATATCATTTGAGCTAGGATCGGAGGCGTTGATTCGCACCATTTGGTATACGTCGACAGAGAGGATTGAGGAAGCCATAAGAAAACCATACGTGTTACCGGTGGTGGCGTACCCCTTGCTGTTTCGGAAGCGATCGTTCAATTTCGTAGCTGAGTAGAGTAGTCTTTGATAGCGGAGCAGCTCCAATGCGCTGGCAATGCAGGTGCGTCGCGAGTATGCATACCGTGAGTTTTCTCGGCCACGGTGCATGTACCTTCGGTGAAGGACACATTGGGCTTTGTGATAGGTGCTCGCGATCTGGGAACGAGAGGGTAATTTTAGTCCGACATGTGCTTTGCTAAAATTGGGAAAAGAAACAGGAGAGTAGAAAATAATACTCACCAAAAATTTCAACTTGATAGCATACATGGAATCATTGCTACCCTCAAGCGGTCGAACAGCCATGTGTTCCGGAACCCTATCACGAGCCTCGCGAAGCGCATGATCGAGTTCCATAACCTCTTCATACGACGGAGTTCGGGTGATCCCCTGCGTATTCTCCAACACCTGCCCAAACACGCCTACAAGCCGTGCCATGACAATAAGAAAACTGACAGGCGTTGGCTCATCCAGAGGCCGCTCAGGAGGAATCTCGACCGAATCTGGGTCGAAATCGGCATCATATAAATTTCGCGGGAGCTCGATATCATAATCTGCCCCACGAATCATAGAAGGGAGGCCGATCTGGAAAGAAAATAGTAGATCCGCTTGTCGTATAAAAGTCCATAGCCGCCTGCGTATCTCGCCCTGGAAAGGAGAGATGTTCGGAAACATTTTTGAGTCACGGTGATAACCCATCTGCATGGCCAGACGGACAATCACTCCAATCAGTACCCATACAGATACTTCTGATTCTTTCTCTTGCGTGGATTCGCCGTGCAGATGGAGGATGAGCGTTTCTATCAAGTATCGATGCGGTTTCGTATAATCGGCAAGGATGAGGCACTGGACCATAGAATTCCGATACGAGGCAGCAATACGTAGAGATTTGCTTCGGAATTCGGGGGGTTCGTCCGATTCATCATGGTATGATATCATCGCAAGACGGAACATAGCAAAGACCATGCCGATCCAGACAATGCTTGTTTTGGTCGGATCTTCCCAATGACGCTCGTACTGCACAATAACGTTATCAGCAACTTTTACATGTCAGGAATTGGAAAACCTGGACGGTACCTCTTTCTGGAAACTTGGAGAATGAATGCAATCTAAAATTGGAGGTAAGCAAATATATATATATATATATCGGGAATGTTTAAAAACCAGAAAAACGCAAGGACCTACTAGTAAATAGGCTATAATATTGAAAGTAACGAGTGATCAACATATCGGCGGTATATCTGGAGGGAAAACTGGACAAAATCTCAGTCGCAGATGGAGGTTTAACAGCACCAAAGAGCAGAGATGGTCCGGACAAGTCCTGCTCGTTACTCTCTGCTTTCATTTTCTCCAATTTGTCTACTTGCTCCTCATACACCTTCTTATGCGCTAAAAAGTACTGCCTAACTTCTGCAATCTAGAATATAAAGATTAACAACCATCGTGCGTTCAATTAAAATCAAGCCGATGGGGTGGATAGCGGAGAGTAATTAACTACTCACATCGGCAAGGATCATCGTCCAATGCCCCTCGCTGACATAGTACGACTTCTGCGTCATGGCATCAACCTTCATAATCCCAAATGACTTGGTAACCTGCTCTGTATCGCTCTCATCTTCGGTTTCATCCATCTCATCTCCAAGGTCCAGCTCATGGGTATCTTGCCGGGACGCCGAACTGGCGCTACCCCCAGAGACCATTGCTTGTGCAGCAGCTGTGCCCACAGATTGTGTGCCATTGATCATCAACGATAGTACGAGGTTCTCGAGCCGATCGATGCGATCCTGCATACCATCTATAGTTGGGGGTGAACCCTGGACACTGACTGGCTTCTTCCGGTTCTTCGGCTGCGCGTACGTACAGGAGGGAACATCGTTGCGCTTCACGCAGTTTTCGCAAGGGACGGAGCGGTTGCATTTCAGCCTGGAAGAAATCGGCCATCAGACAAATTACCATCTTAAGATATATATATATTTCCCTTCAGTAACTAAAGCTTACTTCCGATTTCTACACGGTGCGCAGGAGACCGGTATGCGATTTCTTTTCCTGATAACCCGATATTCTCCGGGGGGATAAATGCTGCTGGACAACTTCGTGGATGGATGTGTGGGGGACATTTTTGCATTTGCGCAGGTAATATGATATACCGTTCGGGGGTTGGTTCAGGGCGATTGCTGGAATCGCTTATACTCGATCCAGCTCGAAAATTGCGACTCGTTCCCGCGAGGATTTTCCAACCAAGATAGTGACTGCAAACAGTAGGTGTAGGTTAGTAGGCAAAAGAGTCACCCTCAAACAAATTAGAACATAGCCTACAGTAGGCCATCAAAACCAAAACCAAAACCAAAAAAAGAAAAAAGAAAAAAGAAAAAAGAAAAAAGAAAAAAGAAAAAAGAAAAAATTAATATCAAGCGATTAAAATGCTGCTGTCGGCAAGCTCATTTAAACACGCACGCTTCTCCCAGCATGCACTCGTTTTTGTCCTCTAACCAGGCCAGGGCCAAATGCGAGGAAATGAGACAAGCCCAGAGAGCTGCAGATAAAGAGGAAAATAACCACCCGGCTCTTTATTGGCGCAATTCGCGATTTGCCGACCGGGGGGGGGGGGGGCAGACCTCCTTATGCGGATCAGGTAACGACTTCCCTCCCCCAAACCAGGGCTTCTTTTTGATTGAGTAGTCAAAATAAATCTAGGAGAAGATGCAAGTTACCCCGCTACGGTCATCAAAAAGATGTCAGAGGGTAGAGAGAAAAAAGGAGCAGGCGAGTTTGTTTAGCCAACTGATCTGGGAAGCAGAGTTCCATCCCATTCCCACGTAGACACACCTTTAAAAGCCCCACCCCCCCCCCCCCCCCACCCCCGGCAACAAGCACCACAGATTGTGGTAGAAGAGAACTCGGCAGCAACGTTGGATCCAGCAAAATAGATTCAGAGTGAGAGAAAGAGAGTGTGCGTGTGTGCCGGTGTGTGCGCCGGAGCTGTCCAGGGAGATGTAAGAGGGTGGCCGTCTTCAACCGCGAACGTTAAGAAGACGACAGTTGTAATATGCCCTGATGACAAGAGCGGGCCAGCCTCCAAATGCTCGTTCTTCTTCAAGAATAGTTTTCGATCCCCAATTTAGCATTGGACCACGGAACCGATGCCCTCATTAGCGTCAGGCAAACGACAGGTTCGACGGCTTGCAGCATAGCGCAGTTGGCAGCTGCAACGATGCATGCCCAGGGCTCTGGGGCGTTAGAGGCCACCAGCAACGACTGGCGAAATGGCTAAAATTTAAAGCGCTTGGAAGCTTGGAAAGTGGGCAGTTGGGGGGAGGGAGCCAGGAGGGAAGAGTGGCTTGATTCCACCGCACCTGGGTCCCTTTGTACGGAAGTACGTTTATTTGGGCTCAAGACTCTTTCTTTTCATGCTATAAAGTTATGTACTGTTCACCGTTTCAGCACTGCTGATGATCAAAGCCACGCAAAGGAGGAGGGGGAGTGATTTGAGTTTCTTCACCCCTTGATGAAAAAAAAAAAAAAAAAAAAAAAAAAAAACAAGAAAGAGGGAATGCAGCTCGCAGAAGGGTTCAATTGAAACCAAAACTTCCAATCCGCACACGTCCCAAAGCTACCAGACACACGCCGGTGAAGTGTAGGGGCCTCCAGAAGAAAACGCGGAACTCCGCATACCCAAAACTCTCCGCCTGCCAGGTGCTAGGCGTGTTCTCGCAGAGTGGCTAAAGATACACATATCCTTTTAGTGAAACACCCC
>NW_011371360.1:512587-582727 GCF_000150735.1 Paracoccidioides brasiliensis
CTCTTAACTAGTTAACTAGTTAACGCAATTAATCAGGAATCCAGAGGGCCGTGAGTCTCCTGTCGAATGAATTCCTCCGGACCTGATTAACGGTTAAAGAAACCGACAAGAATTGAAAGAAAAAGCAACATGCAACGGACGGCGGGGACTTGGGAGGTGGGGGGAACAGAAAATAAAATCCAAATCCTCCGTAACTGGTAACTGCTTGTAGTTAAACTATTAACAACTAACTAGCCATTCTCGGGTCCATCAGGCGGCCATGTTTCTTTCTTTTCTTCTCTTTTCGTTTTCACTTTGGATTCAAGGCTGGGGGAGAAAATTTGAATTAATCCATGGAAACTGCTGCTACTTGCCCATGCGCTCTGAAGCAGCGGTTGGGTTGCTGCGCACCGACACAAGAACTTTCCGTAGTTGCTGAGTGCCCGTAGCACATTTCTGGATTGAATGACAGGTCACAGCAAAAGAAGATAAGAAGAGGAAAGATGAGGTTAACTAAGACCTAATTAGGTATGTATGTTGTTTCGACCCCACAAGAAAAACAGGGAGAAGTAGAATTTCGTAACCACAGACATATCCGTCCATATATTCATGCAGCCTGTGGGTCGGTCCATCCTAAGGATATTATCCATGATGCGTATTCATGACACCCATTGATGCTTGCAATGGGGTCTAAAAAAGGGGCTGTGTGGGAAAGTAGAAAAGGGGCAAAGACGGCCGTGAGTCAAAAGGGGGGAAAGAAAACGGAAAAGTATAAAACAAATCCGGGAAAGGAAGAAGAAGATGATGAAATGAAGAAAATGTAGTAGAACATACAAAAAGAAGAGAAAAATACTAAAGTAAAAAGGACACAATGGAACGGAAGCAATACAAAACATAACGAGAAAAAACTATATCCAAAGAAAAATTACAACAAACACCTTCACATATCCCCCTCATCCCCAAACCCCCAATGCCTCTGATTCTGTCTTTGGCTCTGGCTCTGAACCCGACCAACCCTCTTCTGCTCCTGCATCCGCCGCTTCACAGCCTCCCCCTCCCCCTCCCCCTCCTGCTCCTCAAACGAATTCCAACTAGCCTCCATCATCCTCCCAGGCTTCTTCCGATCAATGCCCCCAGCCCCACTACCCCGATTCTCATCTGTCCTCTTCCCATTCTCACCAACGCCCGGCCTCGCATCCCCGTCCCCATCCCCCTCCACCTCATCATCCCTCATAACCCAATGACTGTCAAAGTCCTTCTTCCGATTCACCCCACCCCCATTCGGGATAACCCCCAATGGCGCCTTCGCCTTGACAGCCCCAGCCTTCTCCCCGTCCCCTTTAATAGGCGTTCCAAATTCATCGTACAAATTATTTTCATAAAGTCCCAGCCCCTTATTATGCGCCACCCCAGGTCCCTTCGTAGGCATCTTGTATTCCTGCCGATGCCGCTGTCTCTCCTCACTAACGGGCGTTCCAGAGTCATCATACAGATTATTCTCGTAAAGCCCCAACCCTTTATTATGCGCTACCCCTGGTCCTTTCGTGGGGACATCCGCCCTCTTCTGGCCCGGCGCAACGGGCGTCCCCTCATCGCGCAGCTCAAAATGTGTCTCCGCATCCCGGCGCGGCTGTGGCGGCTTAAACGGCCTCACGGCCACATTTGTATCCCCATCAGCCTCATTATCACTCCATCCGAAGTGGCGCACGTTCTGGCTCTGGACTTTCTGCTTGGGTTTCACGGGAGTAACAAAGTCCTCGAAGTCCCATTTGGAATTATGTTTGTTTGAGCGCGGACGGATGGGGATGGTGTTATGTACGCTGTCTGGATCTGCCTCGCCGAATTCGAAGTGGTTCTTCTCTCGTTTCTGCTGCGGCTTGGTGCTGATGGGTGGCTCTGCGACGCCGAATTCGAAATGGTTGGGTGGTTTCGACTTCACTGTCGATCCAGGGTGTGGTGTCTCTCCGAATTCGAAGTGGTTGAATTTCTTCGAGTTAGTTTTCGCTGATGGCGTCCGGCAATAATTGTTGTTGTTGGCATTGGTATTATTGTCCTGCTCTCCCTGTTGCCTATCTTCATCCGCAAACACACGAGACGCCTGATAGTTGGTATCAGCACCTGACTTAGGAGCAATAGCAGCGCCATCCTTCCTAGATAGCTGGGGTGGTTTTGTAGGTGTGAAATCTGCATCATCACTGACGAATAAATCACTGTAATCGCGAGGAGCAGGTTTGGCAGACCCGCGAGAAGACACTGATACAGGTCTATCTTCGGATGGGTCTGAATGGGGCTCGAAGAGCGACAGTGATGCGTGCGGATCCTTTGTAAACCGCTTGCTTGGGGAGGTAATTGATGCGATTGATGCATTATTTGACGCAGCAGTAGACGGCCTGCCACCCTGGGAGGCTGACGACGACATTGAGGAGGGACTGTTCCCCGCAGCGGAGACGGAGGAGTTGACAAGACGCAGCTGTTCAGCGGAATCGCGTATTGGCCAATTGCGACTGGAGGCGCCAATCACATCAATCTGCTTGAGAAGCGATCCTTGGTCCCAGTACAATCGAATTTGAGTGATTCTGTCGCTGTTATCGAAGTGGACGATATGAATCTAGGGTAGATTTTTAAACTATCGTCAGTATAAAAGCATAGCCCTTCCCCCTTCATTCTAATGGGAAATGAAAATATAAAATAAAAATGGTGTCAAACATCCAAATGGTTGGAGCATGGAGGGTAAACCATAGTTAACTCACTATCGGTAGCGTAACCACGCGATCAACAAGGAAATTGTCATCCAACGACGGCAGATAGGCGCCCCCCCCAGTTAGAAACTCCAGGGACGTCTCAACGTCCAGACATATAGAGCGGGGACCCTCGACGACATTGACGATCTTCTCTGACTTCTTCTTCAGGGAGCGGGACTGGGTTTGTAGATGCTTGATGATGGGTTCTGGGGTCGAGAAGGTGGTTGTGGTTGTGATATAGTTCAGAGCAGCATCTGCAGAGAGAGACGCTGCAGTGGGTTCGGCTAGAAACCGCTCGTAGACTTGTTTGAGCGACATGACAGGATGGAAGGCAGATTGGACGGGCCAGATGGAGGATGATGAAGGATGACAGGTGGAGGATGGTAGATGGTAAGTGGCAGATGTAGAAAGAGAGAGAGAGAGAGATATGTAAGAAGAAAATAATATCGGATATTAGGGAGTGTTTTTGGTCGCGTCTGGTACTTTTATTTTGCCGCGTGGGGCATCATCCAAGCAGGGATCATGGTGGTAGTTGTAGTGTTGTTGTTGTTGTTGTTGTTGTTGTTGCTGTTGCTGTTATGGGGGAATATGAAACGGTTGTTCCAGCGAACAGACAATTTACACATAACTATGTCTCTATCAATCGGCGGCAGCGAAGCGATAGAACTGAGATAGATAGGCTTTGGATCCGCCTGTACTCTTTCTTGCACTCTTTCTTCCGTATGGAGGATGTTGAGTCATCTGAGAAGCGGGAGTCGTTGTTGGATCACAAAGGGCACACAAGAGCAATAAACAAAGACAACAGACGATAATTAATAATAATAATAATAATAATAATAATAATAATAATAATAATAATAATAATAATAATAATAAAGCGCGGCAGGCCCAGGCCGGGCGGGCGGCTTCTTTCTTGGAAGGTTTGTTGTTCAATCTCTTGTACCTGTACTTCCGCCACCCCAAGATGACCGCATGAATCATCCGCGGTTCCCACGATACACACGCTCCATCCTTGTACCTGTAACTTACGGCCTGCCCAGCCCTTGCATCATCCTCTTTGTCGTTCCAATTTACCCCGTGGGATGTTTCAGAAACTTACCCAAGTTGGTATCTTTTGGTATCCTTTTGGGTATCTTTTGCCCTGTCCGGACTGAGACTTCGCAGCATGCAGTAAGATCCGCCTTTCGCTAACCCAATCAGCAAGGGCGCCACCGTTTCATCCGGGTACAGTAAGCATTCTGTGGCTCGCTGTGATGTTCTAGTCCTTTTCTGGAAAGGCTAAAAATAAGGGCCGGGGGAAATGCCTGGGGACCTTTTGGGATGGTTGATAATTGTGACTTCAGATGGAAGTCCATCCATGCTATTACGATGAAAAGGAATATAACTACAAGAAAATCATATCTGAGAAGAATTTTAAAGCATACTCTATTCATCAATAAACAGTAAAATCCTTCTCCTTCAACAAATCTACATCCGTGTTTCAACCTCAAGTGAAGGATGATAATTCAGAGTTCCGGGGAGGTGGATCATCACATCGAGATCAAGTGCGGGGAAGATTGCTCTGCTCCACGGAGTACGGAGTACAGTGCTTCCAGGACATTGCATACACATACGAAATCAGTTCTTTTGAAACCGAATCCTTACTTCAGTGGGGGGGAAAAAAAAAATTTAAAATAAAAAGATAAAAGATCAGGGTTTTCTAACCAGTTATAAATCACACACCATGGCAACGCTCTTAACCACCAGAGGCGCAAATGATATATAGGGGAACAACAAACAATGAATGTATTTAATCGAAAAGCAAGCAACTTCTCCTCACACCTCTCTCAAAGCAAACTCAACTCCCGCCACAACACACATTGCATTGTCATGCTTGTCTACATCATTGCTGTTTCCACCACATACACAGGATGCAATCATTCAAACCCCTTTTTTCCAATCAACCGATTTCAGATGAAATGATTCCATTTGTACAGTACAGCAACATATGCGATAGCACCGGGCAGAGGACCAGTGGACCTTCACCTCTAATGGATTAGTTTTGTATTTTTACATCCCTTCCATCCTCCCCCCCCCCCCCCCCCCCCCCCCCAAAGGAACTTTTTTAAAACCCTTTAAACCCCCCTACCCCCCTTTGGAATTATACCCGCTTGGGCCCAAAAAAAAAAAAAAAAAAAAAAAAAAAAAAAACCCCCCCCCCCCCGGGTTTTGGGGGCCGCCCACTCCGCGGGGGGGGGCGGGATTTTTTCAGGAGAAAACACCTTTAAAAGACACCCCATACCGATTGTTTTTATAGAAAAAAACATTATCTGTTACAATAGGGGGGGGGGTAGTATAAATCTAACCCTTTTCCTTGCCCCTCCCGTGTATCTATATCCGCCAAGAAGAAGGGAAAAGAAAAAAAAAAAAAAAAAAAATGGTAAAAAAGATCGTTTTACAAGGTCCTATATGATAAGCAGAACAGTCAGTCGTTGGAGGTCATTGTGGAAAGCACCCCAATCTCAATTCCCAATTGTAGAGGAGATAGCAAACACACCCTAGATAGTCTTCCTTGATACTTCCAATAGCAAACATATTTCGCACGTCATTTCGCAACCCAATAAGCTTGATGCGCAGGTTGGTCCCTTTCTCAATGACCTGTTCTCCATTATCCGTATACTGCGGCGGAGTCGCGTCGGGGTCCCATTTGATTTCCGGCGGGATCAACTATGCGCATTTCGCAGAAGAAAAGTCAGCAAACATACTTCACGCGCATCTCCTAGACATTGTGAACTTCCGGAAACTCCAGAATCAATAAACAAACAAACAAACAAACAAAAAAAAAAAAAAAAAAAAAAAAAAAAACCTACATGTTTTGACACGAAGACCGTCAATGGACCAACTTCCGCAAATATCCCCTGATTCTTAACCGACGTTACCACCGCATCCACCTGCATATAACCACAGCCGTGTTAGGCGCATGCATTATAATAAAAGGTAAAAAAGGTAAAAGGTAAAACCCACCGTCTCCCCCTTGAAAGGCTTCCACACAATAGCGCGATACATAATTGTATACTCCGCCAGGCCGCTGCCGGGTATCACCCTCCCCTCCGAAATGTCGTATGTATCCATCACGCAGACGATGTAGTAGTCGCCCGTGCACACGCCCTCGACGTCATCGAGGAGTTTCTGCGTTAGGTATTCCTTGACGTGCGAGCCGAAGAAGGTGGGGTGCAGGGTTAGGACGTGTTCAAGGAAGTGGATGAAGAACATTGTGGGGGGCGGTTGCGGATGAGGATAGGATGGATTCTATTGGCTGTATTGTTGAGCTGGTTCTCCGATTGTTGCTTTTTGTCTCTCCAAATGGCTCCTGCGCTGTTCCGTCTCTTCTGTATTTCGGTTGTTCCGTTCCAGTGGCCCTGTGCTCGAGGGAATCGACGAGGGGGCTCCGGGTGGTTAAGCCGGGGGAGACGCTTCTTTGATCCTCCAGTCCAGATGAATGGTAGCCGATGCTAAAAATGTAGATACACAGGAATCTATCGGAACGCCCCGACGAAGGGCTTGCGCAAACAAAGCCCGACGTGTGCTCGATGTTAACATATCATGACAGAAAGGCTATGTTCCTCCACTTTTTGTACTGTTTCGCTGTCCAGGTGTGCTTGGAGAGAGAGGCTGGAAAGGAACGATATCCGTAGATGAGCTCCCCCGGTGCGTCTCTCTTGGTCAGCTGTTCTTGATGTTGCCCTTCTTTATACAACAGAGAGATTTGAGGGAAGCTGCTGAGTAGTGGCAGAACGTTAAAGGGTTTGCGAGACCAGAGATCCGATCATTTGCATCTAGTTGACTGAGCAATTGGAGGGGTTCGGATGCGATTTACATGCGGAGCCGCAGAGAAGAGAACTGAGATTGCTATTGTTACCCCTGGCCTTGAGGTAGTAGATAGAATAATAGAATCATACAAGACGAGTTGGAGAAGAACTTGAGAACGCGGAACCAAACGCGATAGATCACGTGTCGTGGAGGTTGGGTCACGTGAGGTATCAGTCTCCCCACCAATCGCTGCAGATTACAACTAGGTCAAAACAAATGGAGCATCAGAGGGTTTCAAGTTGTCGAAGTTGCTAATACGTAGCCATATCTGGATCCCATATCATGTCCCACACTGCTCACCTTGCAATTAGTAAGCTTGTTCTCCCCTGACGGAGCGAGCCCCATCTATTCCGTATTGTTGTGTCAAAAGACCAAAAATGCCCCAGGCAAATGGGCTGATGGAAGCCCTCGAGATAAATTTATCTTCTCTCTAATCCCTCTAGTTAAACTGGAATTCTTGATTTTATGGGGATTTACGGACATACTTCAGAAGAAAGATAACTATGGCATAGGCACAGTTAGTATGACAGGTACTTGAATTGTTATTATCTTGTTGTGCTGCGTAAATTCTCGTACTCTACGCAGAGGATCGATCACTATTAAATTATCCTTTGGGGGTGTGTTTGTTGTCTGATCACATGAAACCCACAGTGCGGCGCCGATTTTCCTCGTTCCTGTTAAAACATCTGGGTATCTAATAGCCAAGTTGAACTACCCCGAGAAGGCATATATTTAGATGACGCCTAACACAACACCACACCACATGAAATAAATACTCCGGACACCGATACCAATATATGCTCCTCTTCTATTGCCACTCCATCCCTATTCACACCTCTACGGAGAACCCCGGATGCTGTAAATAATAGCCGCGTGTGCAGAGCGATCTCGATATATCCCAGCCATGATGCTCAATCTGGAAAAGCAGTTCACGTTTGTAAGTGGATGTATCCATCCATAGCCTTGCCTAGATGTCTATCACAAATGAACTGACCGTTTGTTGCAAAACAGTATGGCGCCTACCACCATAACCCTGTAAGAAGATATCCCAGACAACAAAACCCAACAAAGTCCCATAACCCCAATCTAACCCATCTCCATTTCCTAGGTGAACCTTGCAATCCACATCGTCTGTGTCCCGGTGATAATGCTCTGCATGTTCCAACTGGTATTTCCCCCCCGCGCCCCACCCTCCTGTCGCGTCAGACAGATGCACAAATTGAAAGATAAACAAGACCCAATTCTAACCCCCAACCCCGCAAAACAACAACCAGGCAACAAACATAGGCCCCCAAATCCCCCTCGCAGCCTCCCTCTCACTCCCCAACCTCCCTTCAAACCTCGGCACAATATCCGGCCTCCTCTACACCGTCCTTTACATCCTCATGGAGCCCGTAGCAGGCAGCATGCTGGCCCCGCTCCTCGTCTCCGCCGCCGTCTTCGCCAACTACCTCACATCCACCTACGGCATGACAGCTACCTACTGGTGCCTGGGCATTCAGGGGGTGCTGTGGATCCTGCAGTTCATAGGCCACGGAGTGTTCGAGGGGAGAGCGCCGGCATTGCTGGATAATCTGGTGCAGGCTTTTTTCCTTGCGCCGTTCTTTGTGTGGTTGGAGGTGTTGTTTCGGCTTGGGTATCGGCCGCAGCTGAAGGCGAGGATTGATGAAGCGGTGTCGAAGGAGATTGCGAAGCTGAAGGATGGGAGGGGGGGGAAGAGGTAGCAAGGATTGACTTTTTGGAAGGTGGGCCAGAGATGGGGTTCGATTTGGTTTGGTATCGAGGTATGTTGATGGCTGGACGATTTATCTTTATGGGAGATTACTACTGTCTTCTGTATATTATATTATATATACCAATCGGTTTTAGGGGAGGATGAATTGCCCGGCATGGATGGCGGTCACGATGCCGGCTTATTGGGAGATTGGAATGGGCCGCAGCACACGCTGAAGATGTTATTTTCAGTTTCCTTTCTTCATTTTTCAGGAACATGATTTTCCCTGAATCGCAGCACCCGACGAGATTGTTGTCTCCTTTCCGTACACCCCTCCCATAGCATTATTTTCTATAGTTACACTGGTTGCATCGGGTTTATGTTTCATGACGATGTTATTGATATATATATGTCCCAAGACCAGACGATGATGTCATTTGGTGCTTTTTTGAATTGCAGAGCCATTCTATCGTCAATTCTATCCTCTGTTTTCTTTTTGCTTTCTACATAACTTGATATCTTTCTGGTGCGAGTCGGTTGCTGAGTCATCAAACGCCGGCAACTTCAGGAACAGGAAACACATACACAAATGGATATACACCCACATAGACGATGTAAATATATAAAGATAAAGTCAAAGTGGACAAAGCAAAAGATCTTTCCCGTTTCCCATTGAAACACCCCTCGTATAACATCACACATCCTCATCCAACGATCCCTCCCTCTCGCCCTGCGCCGGAACCAGGAATTTTCTCTCGGCAAGCCCTGGTTCTTGGCCTATTCCCTTTTCGTCCATCCTCGCTGGAACCTCAAACTCAAAGCTTCTGTCTTTTCCCACCTCCACAATTCTCCCTCTCAACCTCAACCGCATTTCTGCAACCCCCAATTGCTCTCCCCTCCCCCATCCAATTCCATCTCGCCTCTCTCTGAACCCCGCTCACAATGTTCAGAAACGCCCTGCGGCAGTCCAGCCGCTCCGTCACTGCCGTCTGCGCCTCAGGCCGGATCGCTGGTGTATGCCTCCCCCCATTCCCCTTTCCATTTGTCCTACCCCCATCCATTCCACCCCCAAATTCATCATCTTCCATCGCTTCCATCAATTCCGCCTCTGAAGATCGTGTCCATGGCATCTTTAACCCCAATTCCCTTGATCCAATCGCACCCCCTCGAACCGCGTTGTGGTTGGGCGTTGTTTACGGACCCTGCTAACACATTTTTCCCCCTCTCAAAACACAGGTTCGAGGTGCCACCCCGGGACCTCTCGCAGTCGCTTCAAAACAAGCCAGAACATACGCTGCTGAAGCAAAGGCTGCCCCTACCGAAGTCTCCTCCATTCTTGAGCAGAGAATTCGTGGTGTCCAAGAAGAAGCCGGCCTTGCCGAGACTGGTCGTGTCCTTTCCGTTGGGTATGCCCGCCATTTTCCCTCCCACCCAAAACAAATTATCAAAAGAAAGCAAAAACAAAAAAAAAAAAAACAAAAAAAAAACAAAAAAACAAAAAATCGACAATTAAAACTACCATTGCTATCGTCAATTGCGACTTCAGGTAGACCAATGTACAAAAATACTATCAAATACTAACTAGCTGGGTAAAAGTGATGGTATCGCTCGTGTCCATGGCATGACCAATGTCCAGGCTGAGGAACTCGTCGAGTATGTTCTCTTTCGTTAGACTTCCGATCTATTCATCGTACTTACATATTTTTCTAGGTTTTCCTCTGGCGTCAAGGGCATGTGCATGAACTTGGAAGCCGGCCAAGTCGGTGTTGTGCTTTTCGGTTCCGATCGTCTCGTCAAAGAAGGCGAGACTGTCAAGCGAACTGGCGAGATTGTACGTGTTCATTATATTAAAGAAAAGAAAAGAAAAGAAAAGAAAAATACCATTACCAGAAATAATTCTTTTGGTCATCAGACTGGGTGTTCTACATATCTAACTCTCCACTACTCAGGTTGATGTCCCTGTTGGCCCCGAACTTCTTGGCCGTGTCGTTGACGCTCTGGGTAACCCCATTGACGGAAAGGGACCAATCAAGACCACCGAGAAGCGACGTGCCCAGCTCAAGGCTCCTGGCATTCTGCCTCGCCGCTCCGTCAACCAGCCTGTACAGACTGGTCTCAAGTCTGTCGATTCTATGGTCCCCATTGGACGTGGCCAGCGTGAGTTGATCATTGGTGACCGTCAGACCGGGAAGACTGCCGTCGCCCTCGATGCCATGCTTAACCAGAAGAGATGGAATGACACTGGTGATGAGACCAAGAAGCTGTACTGTGTTTACGTTGCTGTGGGACAGAAGCGTTCCACCGTCGCTCAGCTCGTCAAGACTCTTGAAGAGAACGATGCGATGAAGTATTCTATCATCGTTGCCGCTACTGCCTCTGAGGCAGCTCCTCTTCAATACATTGCTCCCTTCACTGGTTGTGCCATGGGTGAGTGGTTCCGTGATAATGGACGCCACGCTCTCATCATCTATGACGATCTTTCCAAGCAAGCCGTTGCCTACCGTCAAATGTCCCTGCTGCTCCGTCGTCCCCCCGGTCGTGAGGCTTATCCCGGCGAGTATGTTACGAGTCATGAACCCCGCTCTATTTTCTCCTATGTCTGTCCAATAGTTATCTAACGTGGATATCCCTAGCGTTTTCTACCTCCACTCCCGTCTGCTCGAGCGCGCCGCGAAACTGAACGACAAGCACAAGGGCGGCTCCCTCACTGCCCTCCCCGTTATCGAGACCCAAGGTGGTGACGTTTCCGCCTATATCCCCACCAACGTCATCTCCATCACAGACGGCCAAATCTTCTTGGAAGCCGAATTGTTCTACAAAGGTATCCGCCCCGCCATTAACGTCGGTCTCTCCGTGTCCCGCGTCGGTTCCGCCGCCCAGCTCAAGGCCATGAAGCAAGTCGCCGGTTCCCTCAAGCTCTTCTTGGCCCAATACCGTGAAGTCGCCGCCTTCGCCCAGTTTGGTTCCGACCTTGACGCGTCCACCAAGCAAACTCTTAACCGCGGTGAGCGTCTGACTGAGCTGCTGAAGCAGAAGCAGTACCAGCCCATGGCTGTCAATGAGATGGTGCCGCTCATCTATGCCGGTGTCAATGGCCATCTGGACTCGATCCCTGTCGCGAAGATCTTGCAGTGGGAGAGCGATTTCCTGGCCCATCTGAAGTCCAATGAGCCCGAGGTTCTGGAGAAGATTGAGAAGGAAGGACAGTTGAGCAAGGACCTCGAGGCGCAGTTGAAGGATGTTATTGTTGCGTTTAATAAAAGCTTCTCTGCATAAGTTGGCGTAGGCGCGTCGAACGAATTGCAATGTTGAAAGGGGGAAAGTGAAGAAGCGGGCGGGGAAAGAGTAAAAAGACTTTTTGGAAGTGAACGTGTGTTTTGTTGTGTGAGGTGAAGGAAAATTCAACATGATCTTTTCTTTTTCTTTTAATTTTTATTTTATTTTATTTTTTGCTCTTCGTTTTCACACCCTTACTCCCTCCCCCCTTTCGTCAAATCCCTCCCTCCCAACCCAACACACGTCACAAAAAAACAGTGCTTTCTCTTTTTATCTTCCTTGCTTTTTTTTTCTTTTCCGTTTAGCTCACCCTGCCACAAGTACTATGTATAGACAAGAAATAGCTCCCGTGTACAATTTTGAAACCAAGTTTTAATTTTCTTTTCCTATTCCATTTTTTCTCTCTCAGTTACGACGGAAAAGGAAGCATCCAATGGGTGAAAAACAAATGATTATCATCGTGTCCCAAAGTAGAACTCTCATAATAGTTGATAAACATTTTCCTTCTGTTTTCTTATTCCATTTAGTTCAACTTCACCACTGCTTTTCCGTTTGTCCTGTGTTCAATCATCTTTAAGCTGTCCCTTTATCTCCACACCCTCTTTATGCTCTCCTCGCCGTTCCTCATTAACTGTCCAATGTACCTTTACTCCGTGTGTGTCTAGTTGTTCTTGTCCACTCCGTGTAGTATGGCTTTCGATTGCCAGAAGAGGCTAGAATAGATGAAAGAGAGGGGTTTAAATATACAAGTATATCTATCTGTGTGCCAGGAATGTGTGAAACTTCTGCCCATGCAGCGTCTGTAGATGCGATGCAGAGGTATCCGAATATGCTCCATTAATTATTTGGCTGCTGAGAAGGGTTGATAGGTTCCTTAGATGCACCGTACTTCCCGTCTGCGCGGGTGGTGGGAATCATGGCGTTATCAGATTGGGATTGGGAGGGATGATTGGTTCACATATAGCCCTCTATAAAATCAACCAGGAGGCACTATTGGACGTGTCTGTTGTTTGTGATTCCTGACTTGGTGTGGTGTTAGACCGGAGGGGTTTAGAGGGAGATGTGTGTGTGTGTGTGTGTGTGTGTATCTTCTACCGTTTACCTTCCTGGTAGCTCAACTCTACCAGAGAGTTAGTTGACAACAACCGTTCTGAATGGTTGCTCAAACCTATATATATTGATAGATACTTGTCACGGCCTCTTTTCAGTAAAGCAATGTCTATTTTATTTTGAATTCTTTATATATTCTCTCAATTGAACTTGTATCATTATTTCCAGTCGCCAACGATGATTCCTCAACCCCTCCAACCCTGGTATCGATAAGCCCGCCCGCCAAACCTTGAACCGCGCCAGAACCAAGGGAAAAAAAAAAAAAGAAAGAAAGAAAAAAGACGAATAGATTCAACAGCTTATATCTCTACCTAAACCCCAATTCCTCCGTTTCGCACACACCTCACCCTTTCTATATACATTCACACAACAGCAGCCGACCATACCATGGCATCAGATCCACCAGTTCCGGCTTCGTGCAAAGTTGTGCTGGCGGCAACTGTTGCACGCGGTCTGCTGTCGGAGGTAAACGAGGGACGCCAGACGCTGAGTAGGGCGCCGCACCTCGTGGGGTTTTTGGCCAATTCGGACCCGGCTGCGAAGATGTATGCGGATTGGACGGAGAAGACGTGTATAGAAAAGTGAGGGCCTTCTTTTTCACTTTGGAGTTTGCAGTTTGTGTTGTTTTTCTTCTTCTTCTTCTTCTTCTTTTCCTTTTGTAGTTATGCATTTGCGCATATCTGGGAGTGCGCGCGTCTGGGTGCTAGTCACCCCCACTCAGCTACTCATTGAGCTATGGGAAATCCGCTTCAAAGGCTCAATTGATCCTCAAAGTGCCTTTTTACAAAATCTTCCGTTAACCGCTATATCAAACTGGTAACAGTAACTTCCGCTACACCCTCCGCACCGTCACGCGCGACGACATCGAAGACGCCATCCTCGCCGCAAATGCCGACCAAGACATCGACGGCATAATCGTCTACTACCCCATCTTCAACAACCGCCAGGACCAATACCTGCAGCAAATCGTCGACATCTCCAAGGACGTCGAGGGTCTCAGCCACCGCTACATCTTCAACATGTACCAGAACATTCGCTTCCTGGACCCGCCGCGCAACGAGCAGAAGTCGATATTACCCTGCACGCCGCTAGCGGTCATTAAGATACTTGAGTACCTGCAGATATACAATACGATATTGCCGTATGGGAATAGGCTGTTTGGACATACGGTGTGCGTGGTGAATCGGTCGGAGGTGGTGGGGAGGCCGCTGGCGGCGCTTTTGGCGAATGATGGGGCCTGTGTGTATAGTGTGGATATCGCCGGTGTGCAGCAGTTTACGCGCGGGGAGGGGATTAGGAAGAGGCATCATGAGGTTATGGAGATGGAGGGGTGGGGGTTGGAGGATGCGGTTCCGCATTGCGATGTGGTTATTAGTGGTGTGCCGGGGGACCAGTTTAAGTTTGATACAAAGCTGTTGAGGCAGGGGGCGGTGTGCATTAATTTCTCGAGTGAGAAGGTATGTGTTACGGGGCAGAGGTTGGGGGGCCCGCGGGGATGATTCTCTCTTTTTTGTATGGAGATATACTAACGAGGAGGGTTTCTCCTGCAGAATTTCGGACCGGAGGTGAAGGAGAAAGCATCCATATATGTTCCGGCCATTGGCAAGGTTACAATTGTTGTGCTATTGAGAAATCTGCTGGTAAGTACTCTGCATCGTATTTACCTGGTTAAAAGCCCGTTACTCCTAGTGACCTCGCATTGAGTTATTCCCCTTTATCCTATGCTGACTGGTCAACTTTCAACAGAGGATCGTCCAGAACCGGAGTCACAACCAAGTTCACCCCGCAGACGCCATCGAAAAGCCCGGCACGCTGGAGGGCGTTGTCACGCAAGCAGTATAAGGGAAAGGGGTTTATCTTTTGCCAACTTGTTGTGTATTTACATATCTATATAATTTTTTTTTTCGTCGGCAGGTGTCCGGCGATAGGGGGAAAACTTGACTGGACAAACGGGGAAGAAAAGGGTCGGGGAATTGCATATTGGTAAAAGGGAGAAAGAGTAAAGTGAAAATGAATGAAACGAAATAAGATCGAATAGTCTCACGGTATCCCTGATGTCATTTTTGCAATTGTAGTGGGCAGTGTATTCTAAATTGGACCTTTTCATTCTTAGACACATGAAGCCGGGTAAAGGTTTGAGGGGCTTATGGTTACATTTACTTTTACTAGGTATAGACATTCTCCAAAATATGAAGAAACCGAGATTTCACATATATTTAGGATGTCAAAGATCATCGTGTCCCCTGACTATCGTCAAGAAAAAAGGACCGGTTTTGGGCAATACCGCGGACCTGAAGACAAGTCTACTGGTGCCTTAGACCAACGCGAAAAATGTCTTCGTAACTTTGGCAATGTTGGAACGTGTCATTGCCATTATATTAAATACCTATGATATCGCCTCTCTCATCATCCATATGCAGCACAATAGTTCATGGGTATGGGTGACTCAACACACGCACAAAAAAAAAAAATCAACTCTCCATACGTTCCCCTTTCCCCTGCATAGATTTTCAACATAAAAATCAATCAGACCAAACTCACAACTCTACTTTTTCCCCGCCTTGACTTTAGCTCCACTGGTCGAGTCCACCCCTTTTAAAGCCTTAACCTCACTCGTAAACCATTGTTTAAAAGGTTCGGGATGAAACGTGCCATCAGCAGAGAACCATTTCGAGAAGGGTGCGGACACAGATGCATTTTGAAGAACCGCACCGTTCTTCAACGTATGCTTAATATGGAGCGTGTACAGAGGCGAATGCTTTTTGGTCGATGAGCGGATTTGGAGCTGTTGGATGTATTTAATTAGCTCATTATCCTCCAACCGTACAACATCTTGAGCAAATGCAGCGCAGCGAGGCATGAAGAAACAAATAATAATGATGATGATAATGGGGAACCTACCGACTCCCCATCTTCCTTACTCCCCTCAAACACCTGCCCAGCCTCCACTAGCCATATCCAGATCGTAAACGCGATATTGAGAAAGAAATACACCACGACGGCGGCCGTTATCCACAGATGCGATATTTTCCAGCCCAGTTGACGGTCGAAGTAAAATGTGGTTCCGGATATGGTTACGGCGACATAGCCTAGGATTAGGCGCACGTTGGATTTGAAGTGGTCTGCGGCGAAGCGGTGCGGTTTTGGGAGGCCGGTTAGGTAGGGGGTTATAGCGTCGTCGGTGGCATTTTTGAGCTCTGTGACAATGAGATTGGGTGTTATTTTGTGGTATTCACTTTGCGCATTGATGTGGAAAGATAGGGTTTTGGATTGAAGTTGAAGGCTTCACAGGGTGGAAGCGCATACCAGACACTGAGTAAACGGGGACCTTTGAGGAGGAGGACATTGGTTGGAAGGGCGGTGTGCTTTAGTCTACAATAGTTGGATTGGAGAAGGTGAAGAGGAATTTATAGAGTCATGTTAAAACACTGATCATGTCCAAGAGGTATGTGGAACTTTCCGTGAAGAATGGTTATTTTTATGTCCTTGTAAATAACTTCGATAAAGATTACATAGAGCTGGCTGTTTGAATGTTGAGGTTGCAGCGAGCTGTCCTGAGCAGGAGATTGGATGACTAAAGCAGCGAGAGATGTCGCCCATCACGGGATGACGCTAATCCACAAGCAACCTCCACGTCTCGCGACGACATATGGAGTATATCACCTTCATATCCAGTCGTTTTTGATATACTTCGAGTATATCCAACTTCATTGGATTTTACAATGGCGGTTCAGGGGGTGGAACAGACTATCCTTCGGGATCCAGCTCTGTTGTATGTAACCCCTACGTCCCCTCATTGTGGTCCCAGAAGCTAATATGATCTCAACTCAATAGCTACTGGATCCTCATTCCCATTACTGTGGTCATGGTACAGAATGCCCAAAAGCTCACGATTCCAAACAGAGACTCCTTTATAGAAATCATGCGTCTAATAATAAGTCCTACTTTGTCAGATATTGACCGGAATCCTGCGCCACTATGCAACCGTCTTCCTTGCGACTCCGCCCAAACCGCCCGCGACTCTCGCAGAGTCCCGAGAACGTCTGTCGCTCCTCCGCGGCATGAACCTACGAAACAATGCCTCTGCTGTTCTTACCCCGTCAGCTCTCGCAGCTCGCAAGAATTTTCTTATCACAGCCTACAAGGAGGGCGCATTTTTAAAGGATCCGGATGCGAGAGGGGCGGGACCTGTGAACCCCATGACGGATCCTGCTGGCATGGATGCGATAATGGGCATGATGAAGGGGAATATGGCTATGATGATTCCACAGACGCTGATCATGGGGTGGATTAATGCTTTCTTTTCTGGGTTTGTTATTTGTATGTTCGGCCTTCCGATCCCCTTAACTCTGCCCTATCTATATTCCGAGTGATACGGAAGAGGGGAAGACAATCATTGACAATGCCATAGTGAAACTGCCATTCCCATTGACCATTCGGTTCAAGTCGATGCTGCAATCCGGAGTCATGACCCAGGATCTGGACGTGAGATGGGTCTCAAGTCTGTCGTGGTATTTCTTGAACTTGTTTGGTTTGCAGCCTGTTTTTGGATTTATCTTGGGCAGCGATAACTGTGAGTTATTTCCACTTTTATTTTCGTCTTATCTTTCAAATAGTCGGACCTGTTAGCAAGTGGACTGTCTCTAACTCACATAAATCCAACCCATTAGCTGCCAACCATATGACCCAACAGATGTCCCAGATGAACCCCAGTGCGACTGCGAATCCTTTTGGGCCTGGCCAAGACCCCGATAAGATGTTCCTGGCCGAGGCAGAGAATTTGGAAGTCATGGAGCATTATTGCATTCTGGACGGGATTGAAGAGAGGCTGCTGCAGAGAGTTGGGTAGAATATGATGATCCGATGATGTATTATATTAAATTCCTATGAAGCTTAGAGAAACGGTATGGTGTGCCTGTTCTGTTAGTATTTGGGTTAGAAACATGCACAGTATTTCTTGCATGAGATACATAAATAAATTGAAACAAGGACCTTAGAAATTTCTATTTGTGTTTACGAATATGCAACCCCATTTAATAATGCCTCATCGCTTGCAAAACCCATTCAAATCCCCAAAAAGTGAGTGAGTTCGGGAACTCTGACTCGGATATCCATATAGAAAGACAGGTAAAATACGCATCATAACGATCGTAGTGACAACGATGCAAGCAGCACCATTCATTTCATCACATTATAATATCCTCCCGCATCAAATGTAGTTGACAACCCCTTTAAGAATCCAGACTTCTCCATTAGACGCCTGGGTCATAATCTTTTTAACCTCGATTTTGCTAGGATAAATCTATGTAGCCATTAGCCCAAAGAATAAAAATAAAAATAAAAACTGAACTGTCTCAAGATATAAAACAAAAAGTGAGAAATAAGAAGGAAAAAAATGGAGAAAACTCACATAAATCTTCCCATCATCTTCCTGCTTCCAATAGATACTACCGCCTCCCACCGTCTTCACCTGCTTATTAGCCCGCCACGGGCTCTCCGGCACAATATGCGCTTCAACAAAACGCCGCAGGTTCCTCGCCGCCCTCCCCTCCCCTTGCTTCCCTGCATATGCTTCTTTTTCTCCGAAGTGTTTATAATCCGACGGATCCTCCCATGGTTTGCGGGGTAGTGCCTTAATCGCTGAATTCAGAGGAGCCAGTACGATGCTGTTACTCGTCCCGTTACTTAGCCGGGTCGATACGGACTCGATATCCCGCGTGAGAGAGGAGAATATGTTGACCTCGCGAGACTTGGCGAGGATGTCAGAGATGTAAAGGAGCCCTTGCTCCTCTGTGTCCTGTTCTTTGCTCGGACTGTTCCCCATTATTGGCGTTTGTTGCAAGACTGATGGTGGGAATGAGCCTGGATCCGGCTCAATGCTGTTACTGGAGATATGGATGTTTTGGGAGAGTAGACGGCGGCGGAAGACAAGTCGCGACTTGAGGGATTCGGGGAGGATGTGGAGAGCGGATACGCTCAAGGCGACGGAGAGAAGGATGAGGTATTTGAGGAGTAGGGACTTCATGATGAGTAGCTTTTGTATGGCGTCTGCAGACTCTTAGGCGGGATGTATTATTTCTACATAACCGGCGCAGGTGGTGAAAGGGGATGATATCATCAAGCGATCAATCTTGGAAGTTTAAAAGCCGCCGTTCAAGTTAGAGCTTACTGTCACGTGATCATCATTTTAACCAGGTGATTTCGGTCTTATGATGGTAACTATCCATGCATGTTGGGTTTTTTTTTCGATTTATGCTGCTGTTGAGTCGATAACCCAAATCATTTAGGCCGTAGTGGATCACACTCGGCAAGAATCTTCATAATGTACAGAAATCCTCGGCGAAACCGATAGAGCGTTGAGACACAGGGGTCGGTGAATCTAGTACAAAACGGGTTAAAACACTTTTGTCAGCTATATATATGCTTTGCTACATTCTTAATAATACCAAGTAAGCATGTTGGCGCAGCGGAAGCGCGCCGGGCTCATAACCCGGAGGACCTTGGATCGAAACCAAGACATGCTAATCAATTATAACTTTTAGTTACTTTTATTTACTACTTATTTTTATTTTTATTTTTGACACTTTTCCTTTCTGTCTCCTAGACGCTACCAAATCTCATCGTCCTTGTATGATAGCACTTTGCTATTTTTCCTTCTATTTTGTCGTTATAAATTTTTTGTGGATGATGAAAAAAGCAGCCGCACGTGACTGTTATCGATAACGGCGGGCATAACCAGATCGAAAATCGCAAACACGAACGACCATCATTCGTAACTGTTCAATTTCACCACGGTGGCCTCGCATTTGGAAATATAGGTTCTTACCAGCAAGATGTCCGGTTTGCAAGATTTCTTGCTGGTGGTTGAGAATAACAGGGGGGAAGCTTTCCAGATTGCCGAGGCCACTGCCCAGAGTACGTTACAACTATACAACATATAATTTTTGACCTGTAATGTGGAGTGCGGAGTACTGACAGCCTACATTTGCAGAGCTTGAAAACAAGCAGACTACCTTGATTGACGTGGTTCAATCCCTAGGGGAATATATCAATGACGAAAACCCTGCTATTCGGGGCAAGGCAATCTCCTACCTCACCGCTGTCATCAAAGCCCTCCCATTAAAATTCCTCTCGCGCCAACAGGTACAGGTCTTAACTGAATTCTACTGTGATCGAATCGAGGATGGAGGTTCAATTGCGGGCCTGGATAGGCTCCAGAGCCTTGAGCGTTTTAATAAAGATATGACTGAGGGAGTTATGCGATCGTGAGTGCGTCAGTGGACGACCCATACATACACCCCTCCTGATACATATAACAGCTTTCTCCAAGAAGCTCGTTCACAACTGAACCGCCAAAATAAGTATTTCGACTAAAGGAGTTCTGACATACCTCAAGGATTTTCCAGCATTTCTCGGATCTACAGACTCGCTCTCAGTCGCAAAGATTTCAGCTTTTTCAACTGCTGAATGGCTTGATGTCAAACCATCGACGAGGTCGGGCACCTACCCTGTAGTCGAGCTTTTGGGATAGACGCTTACTCTATATATATATATGTATAGCGCTACGAGACATGGGTGATGAGTCACTGGTTGGAATTGTTGACCTTGTGAGCGGGGAGAGAGATCCAAGGAATCTCATGGTTATTTTCTCCATTCTTAAAGTTCTCATGGTGGAATGGGACATATCCAACCATGTTCAGGTAAGTCCATCTAAATGTACACACACACAACCCCAAGGAAGTCGAACTTCAGATTGTGCTAATTTAACTTTGTGAAGTCCCTTTTTGATTCGGTGTATAATTATTTTCCTATCACATTCAAACCTCCGCCAAATGATCCATACGGCATAACCGCGCAAGATCTGAAGAGTCGTTTGCAAGACTGCATCTCGTCGACTGATTTGTTTGCTCCTCATGCATTTCCTTCATTACTGGACAAATTAGACTCTACATCATTCAATGTGAAAGTATATGGGCCCCCTTTCGTGATTTAAAAATTGACGTTCTCTGACAGCTGAATAGAAAGACGCTCTGAACGCTCTCTACGCATGTATATCTTCATATGATCCAGACACGCTGTCGCGCTACTCAATAAGTATATGGGATTCTTTGAAATTTGAGATCCTTAATGCACAGGAGGAAGTCCTTGCAGACGAGTCATTGCGTGTACTTCAGTGCGTAGCTAAGCGATTATCAACTTCTGGGACGAACGCTTCAACTTCACCCCTCGCCGGATATTTGAAACTAATTACGAGGGAGTGTAATGAACAATTACGCGAGCCACAGCAGAAACAAGCCCAACCAGCACGTCAGATCTTAAGATCGCTTTCATCTGCTTCGTCCTCATCATTTAATTTAATTATCCAGGCTGTTGTCGAACCACTGATCAATATTTATCGAGATGCCGAAGGGATCGCTAAGCAAAGGGCGCTCCTTGAGGCTTTCGTTGTTCTACTTGATTCTGCTGTTGATATTTTTGGAACATGGACAACCCCTGGATCAGATCCTGCGCCAGGGAATCCCCTCACCCCATTCCAGGAGCTATTAATTGAAATTTTCAGCCAGGCGCTAATGGGCTCAGCAAAGGATGAGATTTCATTCCGTCTTACCTCTTTGCGGGGTTTGCTTCGTCTGTCTTCGCTTCGGGGTTTCTTGCAAGACAGCGAAATTGGCCTTTTCGTACAGTATCTTGATGAAATTCTGCTCACTGAAACAGCCATAAGAGTGGAATTGAGAAAGGAGGCAATACACGCTCTGGCCGAAATTTCGAAACACAAGCCACAACTCATCATGGATATCGCCTTTCCTGCTTTCGTAGCTACACTCCCAGACTCCGACAAAGACGCTGACCCCGTATATCTTATGACTCTTGAAAGTCTAGCCCAAATCAGTATAGAGAAGGATATATTTGAGATTCTCGTCCGCCGCCTTTTGAGAAAGCTGGAAATTCTACTTCAGCCGGGAAATACAAGCACTTCTGCATACCCACGCGCCATCCTCTTGACGATACTTTACGCAATGGATCGAAAGGGGCTGGAAAATGACCCCCACATCAACTATTATTATGATAATATATTGGTCAAGTTGTGTCGAAGGGTAGCGACAGGAACTATGGAAAGTAACACTACCACAATACAGGACTCGACTGTTCTTAATGTTCTGGGACGGCTATGCAACCTCATTGTCCGGTGCCTTCCGCGCGAAAAGCAGGATGAAGTTTGTGAGAACGTATACTGTCTCTTTGCAGCACAAGACGGTTTTGTTCCGATCCCATTTTCACACACCTCGACCAAACTCCAACAACAAACGATGATCCTCTCAACGTATCTCCTTGCCGGCCTCCCCAGGGATTCAAAGCTCCCATATACTACCCCGGACATGACCTCCCTTTTACAGGAACTGGTTCGCCATGCTATTGTTGAGGAAAACCTCGCAACCCATCTAGCACTAGCCCGCCATCTCTCACTCCTGGTTAATAAATTCCTGCCAACAGCGCAATTATCAACGGCGTCCTCAATCCTTTCATCCCTGATCGAATCCGCAGCCACTTCCCCGACCAAGGAAACCCTTATGCCACCAAAAATTCGTACAATCTTCTGGCTATTCAAGGCCCTGATCCTCCGCCTTGCACCGTCAACCACCGAAATTCTCACTTCTCTCTTGGCCCTCCTCACCTCCCCGAATGCTCAAACGAGCAGAACAGTGGCGCGGTGTTTCGCACTCCTTCTGAGCACTGATGACGTTCTCTCCCACGCAAACGGCGCTACAATCCGTCTCCTATGCAAACAGCGTGTTTTCTCCACTCTTGTTCCACTAATTGCCCAAAAGGTTCGAGACCTCAACACCGCTGCCTCCTCTGCCAGCGGATCGACGGCGGCCAAAATCGCGCCCCACACAAAACAAGCCTACCTTACAGCCCTATCTGGCATACTCTCCACAATACCCCCATCTCTCGTAATGCCAGAGCTTCCCACACTCCTCCCGCTCCTCCTCCAAAGCCTGGATCTGACTGATGCAGAATCCCAGCCCATAAAGGCTGGCACGCTAGAAACACTTGCGGTAATAATCCGCGATAACGGAGTTCGCACAATCGCGGAAGTGGGCTACGTTGATGACTTAGTGAAACGGCTGCTGAAGACGGCCACGTACAGTAGCGCTGCAGCATCATCAACTCTAACGACTTCAGCTACTAATGCTGCTACTACTGCAGCGACAACAAATACCAGTACTGCTCCAACACCTAACACCCCACATATCCGTGCACAATCACTCCAGTGCCTCCTGCTTCTCGCCCAGACGCCTGGTACTACTAACCCAGCCTCGCCAACAGAGAAAACTGCTACTTCCAAACCATCACCCCTGCTTCCATTGAAGAGTGCCGTGTTACGCACATTGAGGTTCGCCCTGGATGATCCAAAGCGGGATGTGCGGAAGGCGGCGGTGGATGCCAAGGCCGCATGGTTGAGAAGGGTGGAGGATGTGGAGGATGAAGAGGATTAGGGTGACTAGAAGAAAGGGTTGGTTCATCTAGGTGTTTGGTGTGTATTATTTATAGGGGGAACGGTATCTACAAGATATGCTCCTATAAAGATTAAATAAAAAGTGTCTAGGAAAAAGAAGGAAGATGATGGGCGAAAGAATTATAATTTGTTTTTAATATTATTACAAAAAAGGGTGAGCTCGGCCATTTTCTCTATCCTTTTACGCAATAAATATCTCGTATTTATTTTACAATACCTTTTTCTTGTTGTGATTCCGATATTTCCTTCTAGCCTATGTTCCAGGAGAAAATATACAATTGTTTCATGGATAGAAAAATGGTTCGGTAATCCAGCTTCTTGTAGTCCATTTCCCTCCCATGTCTTTTTTAATTAGGTGAGAGAGCCCAGGGATCGTGCAGAGATGTAGAATGGTAATGGTTCAAATAGTGACCCATCTTTATCTTTCACATATTGCATTGGGTTCGCCATTTGAACATTTTATATACAAATAAATGCATCTATGGAGTAGAGGTATCAATCCACAAATTTATTTTAAAGGTAAACCTGTCATTTCAATATATTTGCTTGAGCGATGTACCTAATTCTATGAGTTTACCTTGCTTTGAAGGGCAGTGGAAAGCCGATTTAAGTTGACAATAGCTAAGCTACAAATCATGAATTTTGGTTCCATTCTTGAGAATAAACATTACTACCAAAAACTCGCTTGCTTGAGCTTGCATCTCCTGAAAGAACTTGGAAAACGAATTATAAATTGGGAGCCCACATCTCTGATCCTTGACACCATCCTCTCAACTGTGAATTTGCATAACAAACATCTGCTCCCCCATTATCTTCCTGCATAACCTTCCTAGATATGTTTTTAACAGGAATAATGTCAATTAAAGAAATGAACCCCTTTTAAGACCCGTCTAACGAAGAAACCAACATCTACCAAAACTCGCTCTCGGTAACATCAGTTCTGGGAAGCCCATTCACAGCACTCGCACTCTCCATTTCATTCAAACTAGGCAACCTCTCCAAGCAGCCAGAACGTCCCCTACCAATCTCTGTCGGGACACGCATGGTCGCCGAAAACAGTGACGGCGCTGCTGCCAGCGAGGTCGAAGCTGCACGATCGATCATATCCGCGGCCGTGGACTCGGAGCCAAAATTAGCCCAGCCCACACCATCGATTTTTTTTCAACAATCTTGTTCGCAGCGTGGAACATTTCGCTAACGTCCTTTGAACTTATCTCTACCGTATTGTTTGATACCCCGATGAGGTGTGGTTGTCTGATTCTTCACCCGTAAGATTTTGGCTCGCCGCGGCAGGGGGGCCTGTAACATTGGAGTCAGCCTTGTTCGGATTCCTGGACGCAGAAGCGGGCAGGTCGAAGGTAGTCCAGGAAATGTTACTGTCGCCAAGCTCAAGGTATTTATAGCTGCGCAGAATCTTCTCGATTTCTAGGTTTATAATCGATACTTCGTACCACCACCTATGGCCTTCTACCATGTCCTCTGGATTTTCTGCTAGGGCACAAATGGTGGATTTGTCATATTCATGACCTCCGAAAAGAAGATTTTGCACCTCGGTGATTTGAAGAATTGGTCCCTGGATTTCTCGTGATGTTCTCGAACGACTGCAGCTGCCACTCAAAGTGTTGTTATTTTAACCGCTAGAGGAATAGGGGTTTGGGTGTTCAGCAGAAGACTTCTGAGCAGACTTCCAAGTAGTGTTAGTATGCCAAGGTCCAGTCTCATGCTTATGGAAACCATGTCTAGTGGAACGCTTGACGAAAGCGTTTGTAATGAGCAATGGCCCATCTTCAGGATTCTGAATAAAAATCTCGAGCTCGGACTTGTCTGGTCGGATATACAATTTGGCAATGAGATTTTGGATTGCGAGGTTGATTTCTTCATCGCCTCGAACATACTCAATTGCCCCTTTGACTAAACCTCGCATATCCCAGGTGTGAGCCGCGCAGTGAGCGCTTACCGAGCCAAGAATAAATTCCGGTCTATTGACGACTGCTGTTCCGGATTCATCGACGGTGACCACCAAAGACTCATTATTCTTGGTTGTACAATGAAACTCATAGCAGACGCGGCGTGACAAGATTGTATCTGGAAACATTTGGCATGGACTGGCTCCTTCATCGTCCAGTAAATCAACGATGTATTCGATGTCTGCGCCCGACGTTGTCAGCCTGTCAGTGAATATTGTGCTTGGTGCGGTGAGGTTGTTCTTTGGTTGAAATATAACATTCCATGACCGGGTGTTAAAGATAGCTTCTTTATATTTCGCCTCGATTGCCGCGGGATGGATTAGAATCAGACCCAACTGGATTTCTAGAGAAAGGCTTCCTGGAAAGGATCGAGCCCCATTCAAAACTAGGCCAATTTGCCGGAGGAAGTTATTAGTGGATGTTATACATTTTTCAACTTCTTTAGCCTGCTGGACAATTTTACATTCACTTTTTTGCTGAATGGATTTGGCAGAAGGGCGGCGGCAATCGAAAGTCATTGCTCTCGACATATCAGGCACGTCCCAACTCTCCGCAATTTTAGTTTTCTTTTCCAAGTTACTCATGCCCCCTTGACCCTTTCGAGTGTTATTCCCAGCTTGGTTGTTCATGGTGTAATGGACAGTACGACCCTTCTCAACTGAACGTCCAGGTCTATAGTCTTCCGATTCTGGGCCTGCTTGTGCTGGCTTTAAAATAGACTCTAAGTGTGCCATGGGCGGTATCGTTGCTGTTGGCATCTCCGGCGTTTCATCCATATTAATAAGTTTGACCGATCCTCGCTTCGCAGCTGGCTTGGGGCTTAACTTGGGCTTAGAGGTCGTTTCTTGGAGGCCTCTTGTGGAAGTGTAACATTCCGACTGTTCGTCGGCGCACTCATTAGAATTCGCAGGCAGCTGGAGCTTCTGTTGGGCGGAAGCAACTTCGTTGGCTTTATCAGGTTCTGCGAGCGGATACGGCTTTGAAGTTTCATTTGATCCGGAACTATGACCCTTTGTATCGATGATGATGGCTTTGCGCCTCTTAAATCCCTAGAGGCAGTCTTGGCAGAGCAGAAGGGTTTGGAGAAGGAGTGCTGTTAGGTTCGAGTACGCCGACACCGACTGCGCCAGCCTCAACTCCCGCAGCAACCCATTTGTTGACACGAGAGACCTTTTCCTGGGTCAAGAAAGGATGCCTCTCAACAGGGATGGCTTCTTGCTGAACAGCCGCGAGGGAGCTGTGGTTGTCCAACTGACTATGTTGGAGTCGCCTTTGCTGAAACCGACTTTGCTGAGTTGGTTTGACAAACTGTGGGATATTTGACGCATTCCCCAGGCCTCGGAACTTGAAATTGGCCCATAGTTTGGACTGTCCCTTTGTGGGTATCGTTGGGCATGGAGGCTCTATGATGTTGGCAGGGAAGTGCATTTCACGATTTTTGCCGGTTTACTGGCACAATGACGGTTGCAAGCATTCTGCATAGCCCACCTATTTCTTTCCTTCCCGGGTCAACGAGGATACGGTTAATCGCCTGGGAGTTTAGCTCCGAGTAGACAGAAAGCGTGAGGTGATATTCAAGCTCTGGAGAGACATTTAGAACGTGTGCAATATGAGGGGTAATTGAAAAAGACTGGCAGAAATAACTAGGTATCAGCATTGGTGGCACCACAGAAGGGGAAGCATGGAAATAAAAGGCAAAGAATGATGATCAACGAGAGGGGCTGGGAAGGAGGATAAATAAAAGAAAGTTGCGGCTACCTGGCAACCAGCCCAGAGCAGCGCCAATAACGCATTCAACATGAACATGGCGTGAACTGGTTCCGGAATCGCAGACAAAGAACACTTACAAGGGAAGTTTGCAAACTCAAGAGCCGGTTTAAAGCATCTTTGACCTGGGTGGTGAGGTAGCTGGATACGCGGAGTCTCCTATCAGACTCTTCAAGAGCAACGTCCGCTCCGGACAATCTTGAAACTTCGGTAATGGCAAATGGAAATTTTTCAAAGACCCCGACAGTTCCAGTTTCCGGTTGCCAGTACTCAATGGTAAACGGAACCTTGGTAGATTCACTGATATGAGCTATATCGATAAGGGTTCCTTTGGTCTCCGCATCTGTATCATCAGCATAAGGATTTTCGCTCTGGGTGTTTAGCGGTCCTAAACGGGAAACCCTCGAAATCTGTATGAAAAGGTGAGAGATTCCTATAAGTTAACATATATGTAACTGACCAAGAAACATAATATTATTTGGGTGACCTTACCTTCAGCATGTCATTAGCCCCCCCACCACCAATGCATTTTGCAACCAAGTAGCCCAGTTCAGGAGCAGATCCAATAACATCACAGCCATCCACAACAAAAACCTATTCGAACAAAACAGGAGAGTAGATTAGCAAACGAACAGACATATCTGAAACCCTCTAAAGTCCTCGCAAGGAGATAATTTACTCACATTTTCAGCAGGCTCATATTTGCAGAACCCAGAGCTAGTATTGGCAGTTTTCCTTCACGAGTGACGGCATTTAGTATACAGCTTCTAATAATAGTATGATAAAAGAAACTCGTTGGGGTAGGGGCTATTATGGTAACTAACATGAAAAGCTTTCTAATATCCCCAGCCTAACGACGTTGAATATGAGTTGTCAGTTGGAAATCCATACGATAGAAGGGGAGCAAGATGTCAACGTACCGCGTCTTTGTCAAATTTCCAGATAGTAGCCACAGTCAATGTTTTTGGATTTTCCATGTTGAGATATCGTTGTTTTCGATATGCAGAAATGCGGAAAGGCAGAGAGTTTCACTAAAAGAGAAGTAGATGGAGGTAGGGGTTCAAATAAAGTCATACGATGATGCTCAACAACCCTGCTTCAGGGGTACTGTAATCAAAATGTGGACCCCGAAGCAAAGACGTCTCTTTGAAGCCAGATATTCTGACTGATGGGACTTGAGTATAAGCAAATAGATGTAACAGTCAGTGCGAAGCAGATTCGAGGTAATAATGTACGTTTAAAACCTTGATGTAAACAAACAAAAATGGATGGATCACTAAGATCTCAAGAGAAAAGTGAGGGTACAGACAGCATTGATTCACAGAGACTAATCCACTTTCATTGAAAGTGGATTGTCTATCAGTTAATGGTCTTCTTCACTCTTACTTCGTAAGGGTGGAAAAGCAGATGGAGAGCCGGGGGTAGAAGCTGGGGGAGATATCGAAGCCAAAGTTCATTCAGAGATTGCTACCTTAAACAAGGGACATCAAAGGCCTTAAACAATTCCAAGTCTCGAATGAGGGAAGGCTGCTAGAGCCCCAATGTAGGATAGCTAGAGGCTCCAAGAGTGTTTGTCGAAGGGTTTTGGATAGGTTGTATGAGTGAGCTATAAGAGAGCCGACTGACGCGCGGAGGACAGACCAACCAGCAGGTGAACAGGACAGTAAAGGCACTATCGCGTCGAAGACGCAGAGATTAAAGAAGGCAGTGAAAATTAGAAATAGATATAGGTAGAACAGCAGCAAGGAACCAAAGGGAGCTCTTCTTCCTTTCTTCACTCAATTTGTCCGCTAGGATGGGTTGATGAAACAGTGGAATGTTAGTTGAGAAGAAAGAGAAAAAGAAAGAAAAGAAGAAAACAAAACAATCAGCACATCCATGGGTTATTCCACTCATTTTTGATGTTAGTTAATCAGTTGTGTCCTGATAATGTAAGCAATGCGACCAGATGCTGAAATGCCGTTCACCATGTCAATGCAGTGTATGAGAATCTATGCAGCTGTGTTTCTCACTCCAAGTGTCAGTTCAATACTGAGAAAGAGCCGCGGTAGTATGAAGAGGACATTTGTGATGCTCTCTGACTGGGAGCTGCTCTTATGAAAATATATGTATGCATGTACATATATACATAAATGTATGAAAAAGCTTGGGATGCAGCTGAGGGGGCCCAAGGGAGTATTTATGCTCATGGAATACACGGATATAAAATATCTGGCAGAGCAGTTAGAGGATGTAGTTGACTGCATTCCTCACTCCTCCCCGAGTCCGAGTCCAACAAGAAGAACAAAAAGAAGGCAGAAGCAACGTAGCTAAAACCTGGAATGCCCTTAGCTGGTTCTTTTTCTTATCATTGCTGCAAGAACGGGCATCCGCATAGTCAGACTGACTTGATGGAATAGGAATGCATTTAAAACACTGTAGAAGAAACTAGAAAAAATTTTTGCAAGTAGAAGAAGGGGAGGGAAATTATAAACGAATCTGCGAAGAAGAAAACTAGGGCCCTGCAATTACATGCCTGGATATTAAGGCAATTAGAAAAAGGTCCGTATTACCATAGAAGAAGAAGGGAATGAAAGAAATTAAGGCAATCCATTAGCAAACGCCATGTCCGTCTAAAAAAACGGTGCTCAAGATGTGAAAAAAGAAAATTAAAAGGATATATGCAACCAATACAAACGGAAAGCTGACTCCGCAAGGTGTTAAGTAAAGAAGGTAAGAAAAAATGAGAATGTAAACAGACAACAGAAAAATTTGCCACTTCTTAAATGAGAAATTAAGAAGAAATGAAAAGGCCATGATAATGAAAAAGATAACCTCCCATACCGTGTTACCTTGAGTTTTATGTAACCTGCGCAGTATTGTCTGAAAATAAAAAGGGAAAGAAAAACGAGAAAAGTCGATATAAGAAAGAAGAAAAGAAAAGAAAGCCTGTATCTTTTCTTGAAATGCGAAATTGCTTCTTTCTTTGGTAGACTCTTTGCAATGCCGTCTCGTATTAAGTGCGCTGCATCAACGCAGGGGTATGTGTATGTATGGTGTGGTATGAGAATTCACGGAACGTAAAAGTGTTTGATCGTTAGAGGTTGCGTTTCTTCTTGTGTGTGTAGAGTAAAACGTGGCATGGACAGGTACAGTACATATACAGTACATGCATGGAGCCCGCAGCAGATGGTAAGCAATACGATCGCGGGTGGTGTGTGAGGGAGAAAGAGGGGAAACGATATTGAGTGCATCTGATATTCCCGGAGGGTGGACATGAGATGGATATATATCTTTCGTCTCGCCGGAAATGCCAGTTAATCTGGGCTTTTTCTCCCCTCCATATCTCTCCATCGATCTCTAAAACTCAGAGAGGTGTACATGAAGGTCATAGGACCAGCACAATTGACATCCATGGATTCAATTGAGCTGAATTGACAGCACTTTTCCAGATTTTGCTGGCTTCCACCTTAAAGATGGAAAGGGATAGGGGTAGACCGGATTCAAATACAGTTCGCTCTTTCTTGCGCTGGAACTGTACAACAAACTCACCCTCACGTCATAATCGTATATCGGGTATCGGGTATCAAATATCAAATGTCGAGTATTGTAGACCGGGATTTGCGAGTTGCGGACTGGGTATCTCTCAGAAAAATGACAAAAAAAAAAAAAAAAAAAAAAAAAAGAACAAGAAACGCGTCAATCAACACCCATATCTGCGTCTGCACCTCAGCCTCCATCCCCCTCGCCATCACTCCGCCCCCCTAACCTCTTCCTTGACTTTAATAACCCACCTCATCCTCCCCGTAACCTCCCTCACCTGCTCAACCACATCATCGATAACAGCATTATTAAGCTTACTCCGCTCCACCAACTCCCCAACCGCCTGATCACTCGCCTCCTTATACTGTGCAAACAGCCTCCCAAACCTCTCCATCCGCTCCCTCTCAGCCTCAATCTCCCTATTCTTCTGCTCGATAATCACATCAAAGCGCATCAGCTGCTGTTGCCTCTCCACCTCCCTCCCACACAGCTCCCTCAGCTCCCGTCGGGCCGCATCAAGCCTCGTCCGAAGCTCGAGTTGCTCCTTGGCCCGCACGCGCGAGAGCGTATCATACTGATTCCGCGCCTGTGCAGCAATCTCATTTGCCTCAGCGAATGCGCGATGGTGTTCATCCCGCTCCAGGGCAGCGAGCTGGTTCGTCCTCCGCGCATCATCCTCGGCCTTAAGCCGTCTTTCCTTCTCCCCCTGCAGCTCCGCTTTCAGTTCTTCAATCTTCCTATCTTTACGCGCAATCGAAATCAGGTGTGCCTCGTGGGCTTGTTCGGAATTGCGCAGCCGGTCAGTTACGTTCAGCAGTTGGAGTCTGAGAGCTTCATTTACTCGTTGAGCCTCCTCTGCGCGAGAGCGGTGGAGACTGCATTCCCGTGTCAGGCGGGCTATGTCTTCTTGTAGATTGTGGATGACCCGGCCAGATTTTCCTGTCATTGCGTGTCCTACGGCAGAAGACCATTCAGGGTTTTGTGGTGATTCTCCGTTGCATGTTGCGGTAGCGGAGGGGGCGGTTCGGGTAGTGGCAGTGGCTGGGTCTAATGCTAAATTGCAGGCAAGGAGAGCAAGGTATATCTGTTAGTAGCCGTTTTATATGCCTTTTTATAAATTATACGACAGGGGTTCATGTGTATGCTGCAGTAGGCTCACCGGAAGGGTTTTCTTGGGGGCCATCACTTGTGCCATTCTGGAGGCTTTGGGATTGTTGTTGTAGCCGCTCGGGAGCAGCGGATTCGAAGAGGCCATTGAACTGATGCATGTTGAGCTGGGTTTCGACATCGGCTAGGCGGATCTGGGGGGCTTCTGCAGCTGAATGTTTCACAACCACGGGTAGAGGAGAAGAATTAGCACTGGGTATCTTGCGGAAACCAAATTTGTTCTTGACCAACTTGACACGATCCATTATAAGAGGCACTGTTCTTGTTTGGGACTCTGTCCTTTTTAGCCTCTGTTTTCTCTTCCTCCCCTTCTTTTTTGTTTTTCTACTTGTGCAACGGCAGAGGCGAGGGGGCATTGAGAGGCGCCTGAAGGAAGGCAATTGGGGTTGGGGTTGGGGTAAGGCAGGGGAGGGGAGGCTGGAGGCTGGAGGCTGGAGAATGCAGCCCGGTGCGGGATAGTGGTGGAGATGGCTGATATCCGAACATACCGGCAAAGGAGGTCAAGCCCAACTTCCACACCTGAGTTATGTCTGACTGCGGTGGTTTTTTCTGTTTCTTCATTGGCGAGACATGGCAGGCTGGGGGGAGAAATGAGCAGTAATGCTGGCTGTTAGTTAGCCTGTGACTGAATTGAATGGGGAGGGTTTGTCTGCAGCAGTCGGAATGCGAACGGGGGGAGCTACACAGGAACACAAACACAAGTACGAAACTGAGCAATGAAACCAAGTCGTGAGACCAGTACATCAAGATGCTCAGGTGTATGTATGAAGAGCTAATATAGACAGTATCAAAGAGAGAAGATCAATCTGCAGAGAGTGAGATACAAAGAGAGTCTTGATCCTGGTTTACTGACAACTCATGCAGCTGCTTCATCTGGGATGGTGAGAAAGAAAGAAAGAAAATAAATAAAGAAGCCGACTCTAGAGAAGGCTTGAAACAAACAAACAGCCCGCAGAGAGAATGAAATAACTATGTGCTTGACTGAAATGAGGGAAGTGTTGTGGTCGAGTGAAATGGGTGTTGTCCATTAGCTGATAAGAAAGGGAAGAAAAAAAAGAAGAAAAAAAGGTAGAAAAACCAGAAAGAAAGAATCTGGCAACCCAAATGCGTCTTTCATGATGTCAGCATCCACGCAAAATCAAAAGACGTACGGGAATGATACTAAAATTAACTACAGCCTGTTTGTGAAGAATTTCTTTGGGAGTTTCGATCTATTTAGTGCACAAACAGCATATATACCGTACATCGTTATCTTTTACACTGCTATCAGATTCCTTGATTCTCTGTATGATCGTTGATTGGTACTTCTGCCATTTGGGCTTGATCTACTTCCCACGCAGATCAAACAAAACAATCTGGGGCTACCACAAAGTCTCATCTTCAAAGGGTAAAACCTAAAGCCCCTTTCCCGTCCCCAGAAATCCAAATTCCCCGCCCGTTCTCCAGTTCTCTCGTTCTCCTGCAAGCCAGGTAGCTTATTCCAGCACAGAAATGCACGGGGTATATGCAGTATATCTACATGTGTATAAATAGGTAGTTACCCCGAGTCACTTCGGCATGTATGTATTGTACCACTACATTACACACATTGAACCCATGCTTTACCTTACGATTAAACATCCCGACATCTTCTTCAAGGGCGATTTAAGTAGGGTTTTCTTCTCGTGATCCCACCTATGAGTTCCTCAACTTTTTCATGGTATATGGTTTTCACACTTCCAGTTTTCAGGGCGCCATTCCTATACAGTAAAAACGGGGGAGGGGGGAAAGATATGAGGAAGTAGGGTTGCGCAGGTACATGGTATCACCTACGGAAGATACCCCATATTCGTGTAGGGAAATGTCATACTTCTGTTTAATTGGGAATTTGCCCAGCTGTCAATGCTTGGATGTGTGTAATGTAAACAGAGCATGTCAGAGCCAAGGGGGGGACAATATATATGATACATAAAATCCATCATGGGACAGTCAAGAACAGTACAACAAAAACCAGTGAAAGAGAAGCAGCTGCACCACCCCCTTACCACTCTCCAGTAAAAGAGATATATATATAACTCTGATTGAATTCCTGGGACTCCTGATGGATGAGGTATCGACTATTTTACATATGCAGTGCGGAGATATAAACCAGCCGGCCAGCCAGCCATCCTGGCAGAGCGGAGCATCCTTATTTCATCGCCGTCTCTTCCCAACCAGTTTCGAACTCTCAGCACAAGCACGTCCTCCGTAACCCTATCCCATTCCACTGCTCTGAGATTCCCACATGTCGTATTTGGTTGTACGACAGTTGCATGTAGCGGGCACCGCTTCAGGTTCCAAAAACTGTTCATACGCAGGTGAAACGACAAGACGAGGCGGTGTGCAGAGACCATCGGGAGATAATCTCTCGAGGAAAAGAGGCAGAAGAGTAGGCAAAGAGTAGGTAGACAGGATAGAGGTACAAGACAGCGTTCAAATAGAAACACAGCTATATAATTTTTGCTCGTTTTGCTTTTCTCTGTCAGTGAAGGAAGGGTATAGCCGCCTCGTTCTCGCTCACCATCTCCTCCTCCCCACATTCTCAAACTCCCTTACCCTGGAAAAAGAAGGTAAAAACATCCACACCAAAAAAAAAACTAAAAATTTAAACAACTCTCCAAATGAACAATCTTAGAAATTAAACAAAAAATTTTCCAATGAACAGAAAAAAAAAAGTCAATTAATAATTAATTAATAAATCAATACGGGTTAACTCAATTCAAATATGCAAACGCTGCCAACACACCCATGATCAGCGCGAACGAGCTGCTCATCACCGCAGCGCCACCAGTGGTTGGCGTGGGTGTGGGAGGAGCAGACTTGGGGCCGGAAGGGGTGATGATCACGGAGGTGGTGCGGGTACGTGGGCCAGCAGTGGTGGTCCTGTTGAGAGAAGCGGTTGGGTAGCCGCTTGGGGTTCCGGTCGATGGCGCGTGGGTGGTGGTGGTGGCTGGGGTGCTGGCGGAACGGCTGAGACTCGTGGTTTGAGAGGTAGTGACAGAAGAGGAGGTGGTCTTGTCATCGCCGGTGCCAGAGCCGCCGCTGATAGAGAAGAGGGAGCCGTAGTTGACATCGGTGCCCTGGGAGATCTGCAGGGCGTAGTTGTTGCCATTTTCGAGCTCGGAACCAGGGGTCCAGGTGAAGGAGCCGCCCTTACCGGAGGCTGTGGTTGCATATTGTTAGTAGATGGCGGGTTGAGGATGGATAATGGATGCTCGTACTGGTCAAGATTTGAACGTCCTTCAGGTCTTCCCTGGGTCCCCTGCGCAGAGTGATGGTGACGGGCTAGATGAATATGATTAGCAATTGGCTCTGTATCTCGAAGATGAGAACACTTTCTAAACATACAGCACCAGTACCGCCAGTCCAGGTGACAGTTACAGGATCGCCGACTTGGACCTTGTCGGGAAAGCTGGTGAAGGAGATGCCTTGGGCAACGGCGGCGGCCACCAGGAGAGCACTCGCAACGAGAGCCTTAACCAGATGCATTATGATTGTTGTGTGGATCTGTGGATTTGTGTCTCAGGTATCTTGACTTATTTGCTTGGAACGAGCCCGAATATATGTACGTATGTACGAATAACTGAAGGTGGAAGAAGATCTAAGGAATGAAATTCCCAAAGCAACACAGGGTGAGTAGATGTGAAATGAAATGAATAAAAGAACGGAAACCTGCAGCGAGGAAGAAATAAGAAACATAACAAGAGAAAGAGTCAGACAGAGAAACAGGAGCAGAAGGCGAGTTAGATGGCTTGGGCAGTGCTCGCAGTCCAGCCACACGAATCCCCCCCCCCCAAGCAGCACTGAATCCCTGATCTCAACTGGTCAACAAACCAACAAACTCCTACAGGGTTCGCTTGATGTGCTGGGCTCCCCCCCTGTCACCTATGGACCATCATCGCTCTTCTTGGTCTAGCTGACCCGCAGCACAAGAATGAACTGTTGCTGACGACCAGAGAGGTGAGCCGGTAATTGTCCGGGCAACTTGGCACCCAGCCAAGCACTCCATCGCAATGCAAGGATCGGACCCATTCTGTGTATGATTGGGCAGTCCGTTCCATGCTGTGATTTGTGGCGGTTTCAGTCTCTCTGTGAGGGAAGATGTTAAGATGACGGGAACAGACACCCGTGTGTAGAGAGAGCAATGGGGTTGATCGCTTGAAATAACTTCAAAAATAACCTGGCCGGGGCGCATGGGCAGCGGGTTGAAGAACCAGGGATCCATCCCCTACGGAGTAGAAAAAGACGTAGGATTCGATTCGGGCAAAAAAATACTCAATGTTTGGACCGCGGATCAATCGCTCGGGAGATTTGGGCTGTCTCTGCAAAATCTGCAGCTCATGGGCTGTTTTGAGTTAGAACCGTTGACGATTCGGGGGGGGGAGTTGGCCCCTGGGAGGCGTATTCGCTCGTTTGTTTTTAACTCTTGCAAGCGGGGAAAAACAAAGAAAACAAAATAAATAAAAATCTCTCAAAACAACCATTGATTTGTTCTAATCGTTAAGAGACATGTAATTTCCGCGAGAGAACACACAAAAGCAGTTGACCTTCCATCAGCGTGATATGCCATGACAGAATCGTGAGATAAAAATAGGTGGACAAGGACAAGGGTGTGTGCTCTTGAATATCCGCCGTGCTTGAAAGCCTGGCAGCACACACCGTTCGTAGCGCAGCATGGCTGCAATTCTCTGCATCTAGACGAGGGGTTGTTGTGCGGGACGGACGCGATGCTGCTGCGGCTGGGAAAATCGAGATGCGAACAATGTGGTGGGGATTGTGGAGACTGGAAGGGTCATCCTAATGATGCCCCCGATTGAATCACTTCCAGAGTCCGGTGAAAGAAGGAAACATCTTTTGTTATCGTGTTGTTTTATTGTCAAGAACATGGAATCCGAGATCCTGCACAGAAACCCTTGAAATCCATCTTCTTGTTCTGGTTGTTCCACCCCCTCCGGGAAAAGTTGGATGTGGTTTTCAAAATTCGGCTGGAAAAATCGTCTTGTATTGGATGGGAGGGTGGTCAAACCGTATCCGCCGCAGTGGTGCGGCTGCTGGGGCAACGGTTAATCGAAACATTCGGACCAAGATCAGAAGACATGAAGACTAAATGCGCTAACAAGTCATAATACCTCAACGCTCATCCTATGCTCTTGACGGTGGTGATATTAACCCTATTTCTCAGGTCCTTACCCTTAACTAACCCTAACCCTAACCCTAACCCTAACCCCTAGCCCCTAATTCTTGATGAGGTTATAGATTGAACTATATCAGGAATATGCAGCTAAGTAATTATAGTCCGTAACGCTAGGGTTACGGGTCAATGAGGATTAGAGTTAATTAAAGACAAGGGTCTGAGAAATATTATGGAATCAACTACGGAGTACGTACTGTCAAAGAGCATCTATATATATATGCATCAGAGAGGCTGGGATCGCCTCCAAGGACGGTTTTGTTAGCCTAGCCGCAGCGGTTGGGTTTGACAGGAATCATCACTCCTTTATTATTTGGCTTAAACTCAGAAGTTCGGGAAGCTTTGAGATCATGTCAAAAATGATCTGAAGGTTCCATACTACTACTATTAATGGATCCATAGTAAGCAGAGTCATTCTTGTTTCCGCCCGGCCCTGCGAGGGCTTTGTCCTTGTAGTTAATCCCTGGGCGATACAAAACCAGCTCATGCGCCGCCTGCTACCCTGTCTTACGGACTGTATGGAATGATACCAAAAGCCTGTTCGTCTGGAACAACGGCATGCTCAGTGATGAAAGAATGGGGCAGGCAGGCCCTACCTGTCGCCATTACTCAACGGGCACCTTTCACATTTTTCGCATGGTTCAATATAATCCCTCAAGTCTATTTGCTCCATATCATATTGCATTCTGGTTTAAAAGCGGGTGTAGGCATCCCGTCTCATATGTCGTGTGCTATGTTGCAGAAAGAACTGCTGGCTGTGGACCTACGACCCATCTCCGATGCCACATGAAGCAGCGTTGATCCACGGGTCGCAGTCACATGTAGCGGAGTCCAACCCGGGCTGTCCCTCGTATGTCGTCCGCACCCTTTTTCAATGCACAGTGCAGCCACTTAGCATAGGGTGGTGGTGCTTGAAATGCGAACACATGACATCGAGCACCGTCTTCCGATCGCGATTCGATCGGACATATATATCCGCTCCTCTGTCAAGGAGAAAACGGCCCGAATCCGTACGCCATTGGAAGCAGCGGCATAAACCCATACGACGAATTTCGCTCTTAGATATTTCAGACGCCCAACGTCCAACAGGAACTTCCAGGACGCCCGCACAGCGACCGTGTTGTAGGACAATGTGCCCGCCTCATCCACCGCACACCACCCCAGTGGAAAACCTGACCACCTGAGGTTGGTCGGCTCGAACGGCATGCATCAGCGGAGTCGGGTCGGAATAAATTGACCGCTGTTGATATTTGCGCCTGCGGCTAACAGTAGTGAGGCTATGATTCGACCTCCGTTGAAGGTCTGACAGGTCTTGAGACGGGCATCTATGAATGCAAATAGTATATCTTGTTGGAGAGTGACGAGGATTGCTCTGTTCTGGCTTCAATGCACGGAGCAAAATAGTGGTTGCGCAGGTCTTTGTTTGGAGTGTCTTTTGAACTTGAGACTGAATACAGATGCAGGCTCTTTGGTGCACGATGCCATGTCCAGAGACGTATCTTAATAAGGTCTCCAGCGGCAACGGCGCGAATGGGAGTTCTTGGAAAATGGAGTTCCATGTCTCTGCGCAGCGAGTCAGCAGACACTTATTAAATAAACTGGTCCGGGACAAGGAGGCAGAAGTATTGAAAGTGATGTGAAAAGAGTAAAATGAGTTTTCAACCCACGAGATACCAGGTGCCAGGTGAGTCTGTTCTCGCGCTCTGTGATCAGGCAACGATGGGGAGATTCTGGAGGGGGACCCAGCTCCACGGGAAGGCGGGGTTTTTTTTTTTCTTTTCTTTTTTCCCAGCAGACATCATTCATTATTATGAGATTTACTTCCTGACAATTAATTGGTAACTTGCTAACTTGCCCTTGGACAAATCCGCCCGGAGATAAAGGCGGGTTTGTGCAGAAATCAGCGGGTTCATCCATGCTTGCACGAGGTGTCAGTGACGATATTACTCACTGACTGCTGATGACAAGGACAAGCCTGGATACAACCTAACACCCAATGATCCACTCCTCTGCCAGCCCCTGAAGGCGCACTAACAAAAAGGTCGCAAAACAAAAATAGTCTGGGGGCTTTGTTCAACTACTCTGGAGTTCTATCAGGCAGCTGAGCTATTGGAACTTGGAAATCCACATTTGGTGTGTACGCGGAGTTCTCCTTGGTGCTAATTAACTCAGAGTAACAATTTCATTGACCTCTCACGCTGTTTTATGCAGGTTCGATCGTTTCATTATCCATTGCTGGCACCCTGATTCCCTGGACATATATTAAAAAAAAAAAAAAAAAAAAAAAAAAAAAAAAAAATTGGACCTTGTCCTCAGCCTTGTTATTAGTTGGTAAGTTGGTAAGTTGACTTGTTCACTTCTCTTCAACTGCCGACCCCGATTTCCTCTGCTGTCATCATCTTTATCAGAAAATAGACTCTTCACCCTCCCGAACCCTTGAAAATTAGTCAAATACTCCAGGCTTTTGACCGGACTGGAGCCTCTTTGTGGGCTACTGAGGCCCGCAAGCACCACTAATTTCCCTCGTTATGCTTCTTAATAAGGCTGTATATCGATAGTTATGCGATGGCAGTCTCCGGTCCGCATATTCATACTCAGGGGTGAGATGTGAATTTTTGGCATTTGAGGCCTGATCCGCCTACCGATGCCGAATGAATGGCTTGTAACCTGGAATAACTGCACCTAGGTGCATACGTACGAAAGACCAGTTGGAGGGCGGTTCAAATTGATCCCTGGATTCTATAAATAATGCCGGCTAAACTAGGGCATACGGGTGCGGCCAAATGAAGCTGCGTCATTGGGCTAATGTGCTTGATCTGAGGTTCTTTCCGGACACAGGGTCTTGATGAAAGGGGCGAAATGTGTGGTCCAGATTGGTGCCTGACCTGTCAAGGAACTGGTTTGCATTAGCTGTAGATCTACAGTGATATAAAGCACACCAGAAAATGCGGGATTTGGCATAAGATTTGCTACGAGAAGCTACGGAAAGATGCGAAGCTAGATGTCACATGATAGCTGGTATTTGGGGCATGTTCGCAAGGCGCGCGAACCCCGAAGCGTGTCAAAGCCGTTGAACGAGCTCTAATTGACAGTGCAATAGGGACAAATTTATAAGGGCAACAAATGAAAGGCACTTAAGAGGCTCAATCTCAACTTCTCCATTCTACTTCTCAGTGCCAGATGGCTTCCGAGGCCGCCCTTACCTTGGATGGCTCTGATGTGTTGACATTATCTGATGAAACAGAGTATCAAGACGCGCAATGGAGCTTCGCGGATACAACCGAAGAAGGCGGAGGAGAGTCTCAGATTCTTAGTAGACATTCCAAGAAGCAGAGAGTTGGCTCCATTGTTCAAGGTGATACAGCGGGTAATAAGACTCGGTGTCTGAATTGATGATAAATAGGGCCTGTCGTGCACAGATGGAAACCATAACTTGCACCAGGGCAGCTTTCCTTTTTGGGGTTGATCAAAGTCACAAGAATAGCATAATAATGATCGGAGTTTCGTCGCATAACTCTCGACACTTCCGACCCGGGGTTGGGCCTGTTTGAATCCACATAAAAATAATACAATATGTTCCATTTCGGTGCTGTACCCTTGGCACTAGACTGACTGGTTAGGCAAGTTAGATCCACTTCACTCAGATACCGGCACTTCTTCTCCTCCGAGAGAGACAGGCACGATCCTCCTGCTTGATCTTCTCCAGGGCGTCCGAGGTGGGCCAAATCAGAAGCTTCACGAGCAGATGGATCTGTGCTGGTGGCAGCTCGAATTCCGTCTGCTTCATGGGCAGGTAGGAAGGCAGGGAGAGTGGCTGTCAAGATGGGAGGATGTCGCGCACTTGGAACGCGGGTTTGATTTATGATGAGGAGCCGTGATCCTCTACAGTTATCCCAAAATGAAGGTGGCACCACCGGGCCTCCCCTCTTCACATATCCTGTGGAAAATGATAGCACATAAACCATAGAGAGTTGGGCAAAACGCATGCATCGATATTCAAGTCCAGACCACGGGCCATCTGCTTATTTGTTCTTCTTGTTTTAGTCGATAAAAAGGGGCACGTCAGAATTCTAGGAACCGGAGAACGGCAAAGGTGCGGGGAAACACACTGAAGATACCGATGGACGTGGAGGCGGTGATATACAAGGTATTTTTGGAAGCCAAATGGACCGCATGTGTTCTGTTATGGATGCTCTTGTGGATTCATAACAGTGCTCAAGCCAAGTTTGCCAGTCCCAGTCAATCCATTCATGAAAATTCGCATGATTGCCCCATCCCTGATCCCAGCGCAGCAAAGGAGATATGGGAACACCGGGAAGATATTTGGCTTTCCACTCAGCAGGGCTGTTAGAAGGGAGTTCGACCAATCCCGCAATATCCAAAGTCGATGAGTAACACACGCCGATGAGCGCTGTCCAGCACAAGAACATTCCTCGGGTGTATATCTCTATGTAATATATCATGAGTATACAGCATAGATTCCGCATCGACAATTGCCTTCAAAATATTTTGACGCTCTGACTGCGTATAGTTGGTTGGATTGAGACATCGCATTGAGATCCCGCCAGGTACTTGTTCGATAAGGATTAACCGGATAGATCGCGAAGTTCTTTTATTCGGAATTGGCAGCTAAAGTGTAAAGGACCCATAATATCTTGGAATGACGGTTCCTTCAAGTGGACAGAGCAGTCGGTAGGCTGCGGTTTCATGAGAGTATGCTAGGTCCGTATAGCGAAAAGGATCCACATCATCTTGCTCATGGTCAAAGTAAAGGGGATCGTAGAGCTTAGCGACTAGATACTTATCAGTTGGTATCGAGTCTGATATCTCTGGAGTCTTATCGACCATGTGGACGGTAACAAGTTGAGCACTGTGTTGATCTCCTGTTCTGACAGGTCCATCAACCTTTAATCGAATAGTGCCCTTTCCAGTCAATCCAGGCAATGGAGGATGAAGCATGCAACGATCCACAGGATGCGTGCTTTCTCTCTCCCGATGGCCCTCATAAGACAGGACGACCTCACCTGTTAAGGGGGCAGGGGCTCAGTCTGTACATAATTATAGAGTAACTTGACAGTTAGAGGGAGGTGAAATTGCATCAGGGAAGAAGAGAAGTTGGACATGGTCACCATGTCAAGAACAGTTTCAGCTGCAACAGAGTGTCAAATGATCCATGTACTCCGTACTCCGTAGTTAAGTAGTTATACTAGTCGCTTAGTCAGACACGTTTCTGTTGCTTACCACCTATTTTACCAGCAGTCAGTTAGAAGATAGATGCATAGAATACAGCTCAAGTTGATGCTACATTAGCGATTCAGATAATCTTTGACACAGCCAGGCCGGGTGACACTGGCAGCGGGGGCCAAGGGGAAAGGGTGGGTACAGCACATACGAGACAAAGAGAATTACGAGGAAAGAAAATGGAAAAAATAGGGATGATGGAGACAAAGATGGTCGAGCGGCGGGAGGATGTATATAGTCCAGAAAGCGGCGATTAAACAAACCATGTAAGGCGATTCACCATGTATAACTACCTATACCGAAAGGTCAGGACCTTGAGGTCGACTATTTTCAAGTAGTGTTCTCCCTACAACGCTGGCTCGTTTCTGACCTGCCCAGCCTTTGGATAATCTTTGGATTCCTGGATCTAATGCACAAGCCGAAGTGACATGGACAGGGCACTCCGCTGACGGTTGGGGGAACATCCTGCTAAGCCAGATTTTTTGCAGTTCGACATGGGTTTCCGCAACTTGAGTTCCGGATGATAGCATGGTGTTCCAATAACCTGCCGCCGGACCCTGGCCCAGTTAATTTCTAATAGGTCCCTGAATGCTAAATTTGACCGCTGTTCTATAAACAGAAAAGCTCTCAGAAGAAATAAACACAGAGGTGATGGAAACCGTTGGGATCTGGAAATTGGAGATATATAAAAAGGGATAGCTTCGAGCTGCTCAATGAACACTGGGTCTCGTCATCAATCAAATCACTCTTCAGACATTAACCTCTGCTCGGTATTAACAATGGTTATTCATCTTTCACTCACTCTCTGCTTCTATCTCCTTTTAGCCAAGTCTGTTCTTGCCTTGCCTGCCGCCGACACCGGGCTTTCCAGCGAGCCATATGGAATCCCCTCACACGACCTCCCCACCCGTGCTGTAGACACTCTGGAAAACATCCTACCAGACACGTTCACAGACCCGTCCCAGAAGCAGGACTTGGGTGACCTTTTCGAGAATATCGATAGCCAAGAGAATACACAGGAATCACATAGTCTTGCACAAAGGACGTCGTTTCCAATAACTTCAAGAGCTTCAGACATGGAGTATTTTTGCTCGCCAAATAGTCCTTGGATTGTTGGGGATCTATTGTTCAAATTTAAGGTCCAACAGTTTTGCATGGGTCATCAATTTGATAAATTACAGCAGAGCACCTACAGGGGCTTCACGAGGAAGTACATCTTTTCATATTTCCCTGGGCCAGGGAGTTGCTCTGCTGCTGATTGCCTAGATGCGTACAATAAGGGGTGGAAGAAATGTAAGATTTCATCTTCAGATTATATACTATATGCTTAGCATAACAAGACAACAGGATGTCACTGATGATGGAGAACAGGCACTAACTTAAATGATCAACACGCCCGTGTCGGCTCTATCATGCCAAGGAAATGCGGCACGTTCAATTGGTCGATGACCCCGTTAAACGGGAAGAGTCGGAGGTCGAAAGCCATCTCCCCCAGAGCCTTCAAGGCTTCGACGTTGGTGGGAAAACCTAGATATGCGAAAGGAACATGCTCATTCCATCTCATCGAGACCTACAAGTGCACCAATCCCGCTCAGCTGTATGCTTCGATCAAACTGTTGGATAATAACAAGGTTGTCGTTGGTCAAACAGATGCTAAGTTGAACAAGGGACTAGGCCCACAGATCAATGGAAAGTCGCCTTTCGAAATGACAAGCAAGCTGCCGTACGTGCTTCTCGTCAAAGCCAAGAACGAGAATGAAGTGCAGTTCGATTATGGCGGGTCTCACTGGAATAGCAGAACCAAGTCTGGGTCTGCGAACTGCGCTCAGGGAGGGTGGGATCCGAGGGGGTTAAGCGCGATGTGCCTCATGGGTACCCACCCAGACCTAGGGCACCGCACTCGACAGATGGATTGCTCGTTCCCTTGTTGAGTTACGCACTGAACCGGTCCTTTATTTTATATATATATATTTATGTATTCATTTGCTTCCGGTTTTCCGTTTGTTTTCATTCGTTTGAGGATCATTCATTTCATATTTGTCTCTGGCAAGAATTTTGTATAGGTTGGTCATGATTTTCCTTCGTTAGTACTGTACTCGCTTCGACTTCCGCAACACAAGATTCTTTGAAGTTCGTTTTAATTATACGTCCAAAATGATAATAGAAGACGGTGATGAATGACTGGTTTAAGAAAGTTCTATATGTCTATATAACTGTGACAGATTTTTGCTCTCCCAGAATTGGTGTTAAAAGATTAAGCGCTGGAGAAACGATCAACGTCTAGTGAGAGGTCACTTACGCAAGGAAAGAGGAGGTGGGGTTTACAGGGAACAGAGACCCTGGAGAAATGTTAAATGTGCGAGATTTTTAACCAGCTTGAATCTCGAAACAAAACTATTAACAAATGTTGAATGGATGGGTAGTTGGATGGGAATTTGGCTGGTTTTATGTCAGTTTTGTTGAAAGAACAATAGACTTGAACGGGGACATCATATTCCTCCGCCTGCTTCTGCTTCTTCTGCTTCTTCTCGCCTTGAATCAGGATAGATATCGACTGGTTGAAAAACCACTTCTCTTCCTTCTTTTCTTCTGCCCCTTAATGCTATATTGGCTCGTCACGAGGTTCAATAAGTACTTCGTTTACGGCGACATGCGGAGGCTGTCGTAGCGCATAAACAATCGAATTTGCCACATCTTCCGGATACAAAATCTGTGCTCCGGACGGCTCACCATATTTTTTGACGGCTTCAGCATCCGTGGACATCTCCAAGAGATCAGTAGCGGTATTTCCTGGCTGTACGCTCGTGACACGCAGGCCTTTTCCGGCAGTCTCCAGTCGCAGGCCCTGCAGCGTGGCCTCGACAAAGAACTTGCTGGCAGAATAGACGCTTAGGCCAGGGAAGACTTTACGCCCTGCATCGGACGATATGGCGACAATGTGACCGCTTCCGCGTGAAAGCATCGATGGTACGGTGGCCGCGAGACAGTGGAGGAGACCCTTACAATTTACGTCGACAGTCCGATCCCACTCCTCAATGTGCGTGTTCGCCATCATCGTGAAGTACATGACTCCAGCACATGCCACGAGAATATCAACCGGACCAAGCTCTTCATCGGCTGCGTGGACTAGCGCTTCGACCTGTGCCTTGTCTGTTACGTCAGTTTGGCGGATGATGGCTTTGTTGTCGCGGAGGGGGAGAGTGCTCTTGATAGCTTCAAGCGCTTTAGTGCGTCGTGCACCCAGAGCAACGTGTGCACCCTCTCGTGCCAGCGCCGCAGCAACGGCCGCGCCAATACCGGAGGATGCACCGGTGACCACTGCTACACGTCCACTTAATGGTCTCTTGTGTGCAGGTTGTACAGTCCCGTTGAAACAATGTTTACGGGATGAAGGGCGTGGGAGCCATCCTCGAGCAAACCAATGGCGAGTGTATGTTTCGAGCAACACAATATCAACCTTTGGGCGTTCAACTTCGCCATGAAAAAATCTGGTTTCAACGTTGTTCAGCACCACAATGCGCCTGAGGAACTCGACAGTTGGCATGCCACTGCGAAGGATGTCGACAGTAAAAGCCCCATCACCGCCTCTGGAAGAACCCCTTTTCTCATTCCACAATGCAACCCATTCATCCCATCCTATCTTTTGGGTGGGGTATCCGAGGTCCTTGAGGTTATCAAATACTGTTCGGGCGTCGACGGGGTTTGGATCGCCGAGATGAAAAATAACCCGATTGGCGTGGGTCTGATTGGAAAGATGGATTATGGCTCTGCTGACAAAATCTACCGGAGTCATTTCCGCCCGCCAGCCCTCCACATCAGGAGCATAGCCGATATGTATTGATTCTACAATTAATGCAGATAAGAGATCCCATGCGTTACCTGCACCTGTAGTGCTGTGACCGCTAATTGTGCCTGCTCGAAATATCCTCACCGGTAGACCTCGACGACCAGCTTCGAGCACAAGCTGTTCTGCCACCCATTTTGTCTGGCCGTATCCGTCATGCAGCTTCTCTGGAACTTCGGATACGTCAAGCATAGCATCTTCAGGCCAGCCTTTTTGAGAGGGCGGTAAAACTCCGTTAGTGGACACATATTGTACTGTAGCGCCGGAAAAACAAGCTAGGCGAAGTATCTCCCTTGTTCCGCCTACATTGGCGCCACGTAGTGCAGCATATGGGTATACAAGGTTGACAGTGGCAGCGGCGTGGATGATGACCTGAACACGAGTAGCAAGCGCTTCGAAGGCCTCGGGAGACAGACCGAAACGTTTCCGAGATAGATTCCCAGGAAGGATCTCAACGCGTTCCATAATCGAGTCCCGCCATAGGCCCAGATCAAGGAGATTCCTGCGTATTCTGGCCACGCCGCTAGGACCATCTTCCCCCGAAGGATCGTTGAAACGTACAAGGCATATAATTTTGGCGGAAGTGGTTTCCAATATGTCATGGAGGAGGAAAGCTCCCAAAAAGCCAGTGGCACCTGTGAGGAAAACTGTATTTGCTTCGGAGAGTGAGCATATCTTTGCACCAGAAGGCCGAAGGTTCTCCTCAAGAGTGGAATCTGCACGGAGAACAGCTGGCAAATCTGCTTGCAATGCCGCAGTATGTCCGTCTCTTACAGCACGTATAAGTTCCAAATGACCACCGAGCGTTGGCGGGTCCACAAGACGGCCAGGTGGGATGTGGAAACCAAAGTTTTTCGATAGCCTCGAAGCAAGATCTGCGATTGATAGGGAATGTCCACCCAAATCGAAAAAGCTGTGTTCTGGGGTTATAGCACTTGGTGCTATTTTAAGAACTGCGGCCCAAAATTCAGCAATAGCGTCGACGGTGATTGGGTCTTTTTCAATCTTGTGTCCGTTTGTTATCGGTTTGGGTGCCGGAGGAGGCGGAAGACGTTTAAGGTTGGCTTTACCTGAGACCTCATGAGTGGGTAGCTCCTCTAGTTCAACCCATAAGACTGGAATCATGTAGTGAGCCAAATATGGAGAAAGAATTCGCCGTGCTGCTGGACTGTGTCCTGATTCGTTGATTTCTACAGTTGGGTGTCCTAGGGAGTTTTCTTTATCACGGACAATGTATGCTACCAGTTGCCTTTCCAAACCTTCACCGTGGGCTATCACAGTACAGTCCCTGACTGCAAGGTGATTGACTATAGCATTTTCCACCTTTCCTGGAACGACTGAATAACCGCGGAGCTTGATCATAGCCCCAACGCGACCGCTAATTTCCAGAAGCCCTGAGGGAAGGAGCCTAGCGACATCTCCGGTTCTGTACATTACAGAGCCAGGTGCTGTATCAAATGGGTTTGGGACGAAAGCTTTGGCAGTAGTTTCAGGACGGTTAATATATCCTTGTGCCAGCAGTGGTCCACCAATGAAAAGCTCTCCACTAACCCCGGGTTCCACACGCTGACCGTCTTCACCAAGAACATACGTTTCCTTTGGGCATAATGGCGGCCCAACAGGGCAGTACAGGGCTTCGTTATCAAGCATGTCTCTGATATCTCCGCAAGCGATCTCATGGGTTTCGCAGGCACTGTAGCAATTCAACAACCGCGTGTTTGGAAGGGTTTTGATTGCTCTACGGGCTAAGTCAGTGGTGACGACTTCACCGTTAAGCCACAGAGTGCGTAGATCTGGGAGACGTGCTCCAAGGGCTGGATGTCTTGAGAGGACTGCAGCCAGAAGCGTGGGTGTCATGAGGGTTTCCGTGATGCGCTTTGTGGAGAGGAGGTCAACCAGGGCAGCCGGATCATAGCTCACATCGTCTGGAACTGCAACAACTGTTGCGCCTCGCAAAAGCGGGCGCAGGATTTCCCAGATAAAGAAGACATTGCAGGCCACACGGTCACCTGGTTGAAGATCAGAAATACCGAATCTGAGGTTGTATGACAGTACGGGTGCCCTATGTGAATTTACGATTCCCTTAGGCCGCCCAGTAGTTCCGGACGAATAAGATACGAAAGCATATCGTTCCAAATCATTGTCTGCAGGCAATGGGGGGAGCTCTTTAACGTCCAGGGGGGGTTCTGTTGTTGTTTGTTCATCAAAGACAATTAACGGGATGCGAGCGTCGATTTTTCCGGCCTGACACTGATTCGTGATTACAACAGTTGGGTTCGAATCATCGAGGACATCGGCAAGAAGATTTGGAGGGTACGCAAGTTCGAGAACAAGAAAAGCTCCACCGGCACGAAGGGCAGCCAGGCAGGCAATCACATAGTCGGCGCTGCGGCCAAGGAGCACGCCAACAAGGCAGTTTCTACCAACGCCGTGCTTGCGGAGACGAAGAGCAAGCTCTGAGACCTTGTTATCCAGCTCAGAATAGGTGTATTGGTTTTTTGCGTCCTCTAGAGCAACAGCGTTAGGCGTCACATGCACCTGTTCAATAAAGAGCGCCGATAAGTCCCTTGTGATATCAATTGTGGACATTTTCCTTCTTCCTCTTCAATTGGCAAACTCCTCTTTTCGTTTCCCTCTGAAATTATTTTTGTCGGAGTTTTTCTCATTTCTCAGTATTTCCACGTTACTTTTGTTTTGTTGTGTTTTGGTTTCAAAAACAGGGGAATAGAATTTGGTTGTGCGGATGAGGTCATAAACTAGGTTCATAGCCTAAGAGAACTGTTTGGGTGGAACAACCGCGGGGCTACCTCATCACGTGACACGACATATATAGTTGTGGATTTCGGTTAGGTGATTCACCACACTCACAACGTCATGCTCCAAGGCGAATGGATGGTTAGTTTATGAGAGGACCCTAGCTAGATAATCTGGCATCCACTTTGCCAAGCTCCGGTTCACAACACCCGCCACATGGGGACATGGATTGTTTGATAGAAACTAGCATGGTTGTTGTCCTGGAACCGTTTCGAGGCTTGTGATCGCGTTGGGTGATAGTTATCGTAGGACTTCGGAATGAAGAAAATGCATGGAAATTTTTGACACTCGAAAAATTCCAGACAAGCTTCATTCAGAAAAACTCTTGGGCTCTCAAGTGGGTTGAGAGCAAGACTGCTTCTGGTCACTAAGCCTAGAACGAGAGTACGTAGGTTAGAAAAAACGGGGCACGAAAACACAGGTTTCCAGTCATGACTTCGAGATCACTCACCATACAGCGGCAGACGAGGATTTGGGGATCTTCGAAAGTCCGAAGGGCATAAAGGAATAAATCAAAACGAAGGCTCGTCGTCTTCCTCTGAAGTCGGGTAAGCGTTCATTGGTCTGCCGCCATTAGTCATTTGGATATGTAATAGTTTACGCCGGAGATCAAGGTTGGGGGTGGGTGGGATGATATACTCAAGTATGGGATGTCTAGATGCTTGGATGCGTGGAGTAACAGCCAAGGGGGTGGCAAATCGCAACCGGAGGAACACAGCAAGAGCACAAGCACCACACGTTATTCCTTGTTTTCCTGGTGGCAAGAGTCCTACTTGTCGGTCTGGAGCAGCGGGGCGTGTCGTTCGTTGACGTTCCCCGCGAAGATGGGGAAAGACACGCAGCCACGACGCCTCTTAGAGGGTAGTTGACCAGTTAAGGGCTAATGCCCTATCACAGCCGCCCACTCCCTGAGGCTGAAAGACAATGGCACCACTCTCTGCCACATATCTGGCTTGCGACGTCCGCGAACTGACGGTCTTTGCAATCCGTCAGTCTCTACATCTACCAATTACATTGCTTTACTTGCAATAGTTAACTACTACCCTCCCATCCTCGGGCTAAATTAGTTACTGATTGGCTCTCCAGCCTTATGACAGCTTGAACCAAGCCGTTCATTGGACCCAAAAACACCGAATCCATACAAACACACACACACACACACACACATATATATATATATATATATATAGATATCTACGCGAGGGACTCAGGAAGCAGACGACCCGGCCTCGCTCAATGCCCCACCCGACCTCGTTAGGTGTGTATTCGTGTGTGTCCACGCAGGGACATTCTGTGGCTCCCAGTCTGTGGTATATTAGTAATGTACGCTGCTTTATTAGTCAGAACTGGCCCTTACCTTTAAATCCCTTCTTTTGCTCGTCTTACCATTTTATTTTTATATATGTTTCAGTTGAAATTTGTCTCTCGCTTTTTCCCTGTTGACAGTCAAAGCTTATCTCATCATCTCCCAGAAATAGGACATGACGTCACCACTTCAGCCACATTCAACTTCAGAGGACATCTGAATCAAAACGCACTGAAAAAACATAGCAAAGGTCCGCAGCTATCCTCCGTATCCCTCGTGTACCCACATCCCACCGCTTTGTTACCGGTTAAATGTCCCTTCTCCGACCATGGCTGGGGTGCTGCACTTTCTCTGATTTCAGAGGCCCAAGAGGGACCAATACCTAGATACTCCTTCCACGAAGAACCAGTCCAACCGGCCAAAACAACTTGCAGATTTTGTCTGTCTTTGATTTCAGCTTAAAAAAGACTCGCTATGATTGCATCTCTATTAGTCTCATCTATTCTTCTCGCCAATCAGATTATGCTGTCCATTCGTTTGAAGCTATTTCTAGCTATTTCATAGTTTGCTTAATGGGTCTCTGTTCTCGCTCTGTGCGGCTGGTTTTCAGGCTCACTTGGATTTGCTCCACTTTGTTCTTATTCTTCTGCTTTCGCTACATTCATTTTATACTTCACTGCCTGTCCCTTGCCTTCTTATGTCTTATCTATTTCGCCGACAGGACCACCATACTGCTGGGTCGAAGACACCCAGCCCGCTCCTTGACTGGCTACAGAATACTCCTGGGAAACGGGGCACCGGTTCAATCCCACAAGCCACCAGGGCAAATTCGATAGGTCATACCTCCTTTAGAGATGAAAGCGATCCTATCGCTTGTCGTGCGGTTTCACCAGCGGATTCAGGCATAGAGATCGTCGACAGATCACTCTGTTTAAATGCTTATGCGTCCGTTCCACCGTCCGTCCTCGAGGCGCGAAAGAATGCAAAATACGTTCTCAACAACTGCCGTGCCACTCTGCTTGCGCTAGAATTGACACGGATGCGGAAATCAAGAATCGGAATGAGTAGCTGGGTGGCTTTCTGGCACAGAATATACGATCCAGAACTTGCCAGAGCAATCTGTGCTACGATCGTCAGGGTTGCTCCGAAAATCGATAAAGTTTTCCGGTCTATCGCGAAGGAGCTTTTCGACCTCTCTTACAAGATCGGTGCGGATATCGAAAGGGCAACTACAGATGCGCAGATCATCCGATGCTGGCAGCTAATGGAGCAGGAGACGGTCGCCTACCGAAACCTCAGAGAACGGTATGTCACAGCTATTCTGGAAGACTTGCGACTAAGTATTGAAGCCATCCCCGTCGATATATCTGATGACCTGTTCAATGATCTGAAACGCGCCATTTTCGTCGTGGACCCCACTGGCAATTATCATCCCGGTGATCCAGAAGCGGAGGAACGTGATATACTCAGTCTTACGCGACCGGAAGCTCGAGAGTATGTTCGTGCAGACCCTCAATTGATCTTGCGTCCTGGATTCAGCAGCGACTTTCGGTCCGCCCTAGAGCAAGCTGCCGCGGAACAACTAGAATTGGTGAATGAAGATGAACTGGAACCGCAGGCGTTGGAACTGTGTCCGTCCTACGAAACGGCCACGACGGGAGAATGGTCAGAAGAGGTCCTCTCAGAAATGGGAATTGAGATTATCCCTTAAAATGATGGTGATATGGTGATGAGATAGATATGGCTGTGGATTGGGGCCGACTTTTCCCAGTTGCGTTCTGTCATTGGGTATAAGTGCGATAAGAAAAAAAATCACTTTTCCTTTTTCTTTTTTACCAGGAGTTTTGTTTTGATAATACTTTTTGCATTCCATTGGTATTATGTTCCCCCCTTTTTACCATCTGTTTGTCTGTCTCCATTCCTGGCATCGGCGTTTAGACTGGATAACGGGAGTTACTTGCCTTTCTTTTAATGGTAATAAATAATCGAATTGGAATTCGACTTTCACCTCATTTTAATGTTGTCCATGTTGAGGTTCTGTGGCCTTAAGGAGGTCAAATCTACAAGAAATAGAATGGAAGGGCACATCTGTACGAGAAGCGAAACTCTGCAATGGGGTGCATGTTTTGTGTTCTCTAAGCTACTTGGGACGGGGTCTTTTGAGAGTTGGCAATTGTGTATTAACCCTCTAATAAAAACAGACGTCCGTGTATCATATCTGGTGCATCCTGTGTTTAATCCCCGCTCAGTTAAAATCCCACAACCTCCTCACCAACGTTCCAGCCTCCCCATCAACCCCTCCATCCTCCTCCAACAGCCGATCCGTGAAAATCCTCTTCGGAATCTGAAACTCCACCACAGGCACTTTCTTCAACTCCCTCTCCTCCTTCCCCAACTCGATCTCCACCATTCCCTGATAGGAATGATCCAAGAAATCCTCCAAGTTATACGCCTGCTTCGTAAACTGCTCGGAGATGATCTTTGCCAGCGAAGCCACGTTGGGATGGTAATGCGATTGCAGAGTTTGGATTTCCCAGAGACTGCTTTCTAGCGCGCCGGTCTGAGTCGGATCTGGTTCTAGTGGGTCAAAGGGGTCGGGCATGCCGTGCGCTTGCAGGTTTGGGTTTGACTGCAAGTCATCGCGCATGACCCGATGCAGCATAAATGTGCAGGTTGGGTGAGACTTCAGCAGGTTGTAAGTCCAAGGAACAATCACGACGATGGCCGCTGGTGGGGCGTTGAGCGCGAGTCGGGCTAGTCGCTTTATAAAGCTGGCGACAAGTGTTGCAGGGAGGTGGGAGGAGGAGAGGAAAGTGTCCAGCAGGCGGAAGAAGCGGGAGCGGTGTTTGGAGTGGAGCAGATTCGCGTCTAGGAGGGAGTAGAGTTTTGGGTAGAATTGGGGGTAGTCAAGGTTCTTTTCTTGGATTAAGTAAAAGAGGCCTGAGAGTGCGAGGAGGGAGGTTGAACCGCCATGGCCGTAGGAGTCTGTAAGAAAGTCCATGAGCATCTCTGGTTTGAGGAACCAAGGGGCTATTGCGCGGGACATCATCCGTAGGAGGGTTTTGCGTTGGGACTCGTTGAGAGTATTATTGCGCAAAACGGCGAGCCAGGCGGCTTGTGCGCGCTGTTTGTAGGATGAGACAGAGAGAAGAGTTGATTTGTGCTTTTGGCCGACGCTGGACAGGCCGCAATAGAAGTTCTCGAACTCGTGGTCTGGTGATGGAGGCTGACCGAGGGCTGATAGGAGTGATATGACGACGTCGAGGAATTGGGTGGATTTTTTGCTTGATGCATAATCTCTATAGAAGCCAGTTGTTAGTAAAGGCTGCGGAAATCCACATAATATATATAAGACTTACGAAAGCTGAAGAAGAGTGTAAAATGCGACATCGTGGTATTTGTTCAGGAACTTTTTGATGAACTCCGACCGCACCGGATCTCCATCTTGCATTTCAATGAGGGCGACAATTAAGTCACTGAAATAGCCTCCCTTCCATACGCCTATTTCGGCTCCAGCTCCTCCATTAATGGTTTGTTCTTTAACTAGGCGCATGCAAAGTGTGAGCGCTGCAATCTATTTAGGAGATTTCGTTAGTGTCGCATTCCTCGAATGGCAGAATTGCCTCCAGGAAAAACGGGACATACTTGAGAGGATGGATCTGCCCTTTTCAGAACGGTAATCAAGCCTTGCTGATACTCCTGATACCTCTCCTTCAACCAAGCAACCAATATCAAATCCTGCTCACTTGCACCTTTGGATTTGTTGAATTGCCCTCCGGCCATTAACCGGCAGAACACCCTGCACAGCGAGAGCGCTGCAGTAAGATTGGGTGATTTGGTAGCATCTTCTGTGATAAAAAGGGACAGCAATGTCACAATATTGTTATAGTACTTCCGCGACTCTGCTATCTGGTTCTCCAGCTGTTCTATTCTTCCCTTTTCCTCAACATCGTCTGCAACAGCTCTCCGCTTGGATGATTGCACCTTGTGCTCTGAAGCATCCTTCTTCCTCTTTTTAGAAACGTGGCCTCCGTCCAGTAGGCCTGGCATATCCGCAGGCATATAAACAGCTCTCTAGATAGCACGCCACTCTTCTATTGCAGCTCTGTTCTCATTGTACCTTACTCTACGTCGTTTTGATTAAATTTTTGATGGAAAGTCGGGAAACCTTGTGCCGCTAATCCCGAGTTAGCCTAGTGCGCTCTCCCACCCGAGCCTCCCATCAAACTTGACTTGGGCCATTCTGCATCCAACCCCCCAATATCAAATCTACCGCCGCTCTCCACATCCCCCATCCCATCACAATGGCTTCGAGATTGGCTAAGAGTGCCATTGGTATGTTGCTGTGTCCCGATGGCGTTGTGTCCAGTCTGCCTTTTGGAACTACCATTAATTGATTAATCCCAGGCGCCGCCGCCCGTGTCCGTCCGGTCCTCTCTTCCCGCACCATCCCAGCGGCTGCCACCACCACTCTCACATCAACCAGGTCCATGTCCAATGTGCCCACCGAGGACCCTAAAACCAAGGCCCAATCCATCATCGATGCTCTTCCAGGCAACAGCTTAGTGTCCAAGACCGCCATTCTCTCCGCTGGAGCCGGTCTCTCCATCGCCGCCATCAGCAATGAGCTCTACGTTTTCAGCGAGGAGACCGTCGCCGCATTCTGTCTCCTCAGTGTCTTCACCGGTGTGGCTAAGATGGCTGGACCCATGTACAAGGAGTGGGCCGAGACCCAGATCCAGAAGCAGAAGGATATCCTCAATGGCGCTAGAGCCAATCACACCAATGCCGTTAAGCAGAGGATTGAGAACGTCAAGCAATTGAGCAGCGTCGTTGATATCACCAAGGCGCTTTTCGAGGTGTCCAAGGTATGCGGACTACTCCTTCAGTTGGCTCGTAAAATGGATAATGGCTGATGTGGAACTTTACAGGAAACCGCTCGATTGGAGGCGCAGGCTTATGAGCTGGAGCAGCGCACTGCTCTCGCCGCTGAGGCGAAAAGGGTTCTTGACTCATGGGTGCAGTACGAGGGGCAGGTTAAGGTCCGCCAGCAACGCGAATTGGCACAGACCGTCATTAGCAAGGTTCAGAAGGAGTTGGAGAACCCCAAGGTCATTCAACAGATTCTGCAACAGAGCGTAACGGATGTTGAGAGTAAGTGCAGTTGAAATTTAAAATCCAGGGAGAGGAGTCCCTTTCAAATCTATCTATTCGAATAAGAATCATTTTGCTAACATATAAACGGCAGGAATCTTTGCTGCTAAGCCCCAGTAGTTATTGATCAATTTCATAGAGCTAGCTCCCCTTCAACCTCCGTGTACAAAACCTCAACCCAATATAAACCATTATTTTTGTCGTTGAAATAACTCCGCTGATCCTTCCTTTTCTATCGTTTTTGTCACCAATAATATATATGTCTCAAAAGAACCTTTAGTCGTTTTGTCTCCTCCCTGCTGACTGTAAAATAGACGAACTATACTCCAAGATCTTTGAATGCCTGTGGGGGAACTGTAATCCAGTCTCCACTGACGTCGGTCCGGGAATGCATGATCCTGTAAAACGTTGCAGCAAGTGGACGATTGAGCACGTTTTCCTCCATCCCTAGTCTAATGCAGTTGTTTAGGCCTACACTATAATTACCTGGGAGTTGCCTAGCGATACCCACGTTCCCGTCGGGCAAGCACAGGAACTGAGCTACTGTTGCAGCCCGGTAAACATCGCTGAATTCGCTACAATTCGGGTGTTCGGGCGCGTACCATCCGGGAGCGCAGAGCCGCGCGCTCGACTCAGTAAGTCCACTGAGATCCCCCGCGTGGATAGCCAGACCGAAATCACCTAATTTGACCGTTGGATATCCCAAAGGGCCGTACGGGGAAAACTGGAGGAAACAATTATCCGGCTTAATATCCCTATGCACCACAGGCAGCCATCCCTGCAAGCACAACACGTTGGCATGAAACATCTCATATCCGCTAACAAAGCCACCGTGCATCCAGCCCAGCGCCTCGACTATCCCAAACAGCATATGCCACACGAATGACTCGGGGACTTGAATGTTCTGATTCTTCATGTATGTCGCGAAGTCATGCAGGGTGCCCTTTCCACAGTACTCGATATATAGCTCGGCGCGCTCGAGCAAGATGTATTCTTCGATCAACGTGCAGATGTTTCGGTGGCCGCTCAGTCTGCTCATCATGTTTGCCTCCATCTGCCAGTGGTGGGGCGTAGAATGCGGCCTCAGGACGAGATTTTTACGGACGCAGATCAGCCCATCTACCCTGCGCCGGACGACTTCGATGCCCGCGTTGAAACCTCCCCCCTCTCTGCCTAGGCTTTGAACCACTTGATACTTGATATCTAATGGGCTGATAGGGAAGTAGGGTTGTACTGGGACAGCAAACATCGTCGGTTATCTCACTTCGTTTTCGGAATTGGATTCGCAAGTTGGGGACTGAGTACAATTAGATATGCCAGCAGCTTTCAGAGGCAGTTTATATTGGGTGGTGGAAGGGGAATTGGAGTGGTATTGATGTCGATGGAATGATTATGGCGATGGCAGTGGTTCATCATCCGGGTATATAAGAGTATAAAAGCGAGGGCAGTTTATAAAGACGAGATGCGAAGAAGAACCTGAACCTGCAGTAACTGGCGAACATGGGATATGTTGTTGGACTCTTCAAGGAAAGTCTCTGTGTCTGGGAAGTGGAAGCCGGCGCTGGAGATTTATGCAATGACTTTCGGAAGGAATTGGGGAGGGGACGGGGTGGAATGCGTCAACACAACCCTGGAAATGTCCAAGGCCACGGAAGGCTGCTGCAGGGTCGGATTCAATAATAGCGAAACGTACGGCAGAGAAGGAGAGCTCGCTTTGCTGAGTTCCTGAGCGACGAGCGATGGCTTTCTTGTCTGGCCAGGTCCGTTGCCCGCAGCTCTCGGGGGCTGCGACTCCTCGCAACAAAGATTCCTTTCAAGCACCAATATGCATACGCTCTGGCTCTTCCCGACCATATCCAAGCTTTCCTCGATCTTTGCAATGCCCTTCTGGTGAGCCATGGGGATCTCAGATGTCGACAGGTATCTAGCACACAGCGTCATCGGGCTGGTCTTTTTGATAACAGCCTGTCTTGATGGAGAGAATCTTCGGGTGTTTGGCCAGTTTCGGGCAATTTTTATTCTTTTCTTGTTTACAGCGTCCTTTTCCTTATAGCGCATATCTTCATTATAGAGGGCATGGGGAGCAGTTTGAATCTCAGATTCGTTGTATGCTATAGCACTGCACAAAGAATTGTCCCGGTTATGAAGTTAAAAAGAGCGGCATTTTCTTGTACTAAATAAGCTCTCTAAATAAGCTCTCTCTCCAGTAAACCCTTAATCTACGAACCCTTCCATACTCCTCCATTTATATATCTCACCATCATTTCCTTGATTTGAGGTAAGGAACCACGAGCCCGTTATTTGTTTCTTCTTATTCTGCAGACGTACTTATTTACTTCGCCCCCGATTCCTTCACACAGCCACAAATCCCAGAGCTGAACATGAATGTTTATGGTGGAGATATTCCAACATCTGTGACAAGTTCTATTCCCCTTGAAAACAAATGAATAAAGATATCCTATAACCAGCGATATCATTTATATTACTTTATTGTATATATCGAATTTAGTGTATCCACTTAACAAATCTCTATGGTTGAATACCCCCGCCATAAACATCGCAGAAAAAGCAAAGAAAGAGAACGCGCGCCATGACTCTCAGAGGCTTCCTCCAGAAGAAAGACAGGATAAAGGACGACGGCATCTCTTCAGCTAACTCCAACACACAACACCAGCGGCAGCAGCATCCTGAGCGTTCCTACGAACAGGAGCCCTTCCCTCAAGCACCGGATCCTCCGCCACCACACCCAGAATTCAAGTTCATCCGTACAGACACGGTCTCCGAAGAGCGCATCCATCCTCCCAGCTTAGAAGACACAAATCTCCAATCCGACCCTTCCTCGCACGCCCACCCCTTTCATCCAAACTCCCAGTCGCAATCCCAATGCCAATTCGAATCCCAATCAACTACAACTTCTTCGCCCTCCACAACCTCGCGCAAACGCTTCTCGCGCTTCCGTCGTCATTCCAACGTCTCCTCCGCAGCTAGTGGCGAGAACTCTCCCAACAATGACCGATCTCCGTCGCGCAGTGAAAAGGACGAACGCCCTCTTTCCCAGCGCCTGCATCTGAACCGTTCGTCGCGTGCCGCGAGCACTTCTTCTGGACTTCTCCCCGCAGACCTCCCGCAGATCGGGCCGGATACAGGTGATGCGCAAGAACTAGAGGCGCAGTGGGAGAAGCGGGCGACGGTGTTGGTGCAGGGCACCTTGACGGGGATTGGTGTGAGGTCGGTCAGTCCGCAGCCGCAGGGTGATATACAGCAGCAGAAGGAAGGTGATGTACGTATGACTTTGCCTCTTGGCCTTCAAATTGAAGCGGAGACGGGGTGGTGATGGCTTTTGCTATCGATAGACATTGGTACATTGCTGATGGGTTCTCTATGTGATATAGGAAAGCATCCAAGAAGCGATTCGATTACATGAAACAGGACGTAAGCTACATATCCGAGAAAAGATGGATGATTTTAATACAAACATCTAATGCCAGGATAATGCATTGGCTAACTAACTATTCTCTCTTCTTCAAAACAGAGCTCATCGAATCAACCCGGATGTTTGGCAAACTGGCTGATCCCAATGGTGCAAACAACGCGCTGAGCCAGGTGCTCTACGGCCTGGCTCTCCGGTACGTCCACTCCCAACCCTGGAAGATAAAAAAGACCAGTCTCTTCTTACATATTCCTTTTCTAGGCATGGATGGGGTTGCACACCCAATCCCGACAAAGCCGTAACCTATATATCCGCAGCAGCAGCGAACTCAGCGTTGATCGAAGCAGAAGCTCTGCGCGCGGGAATCAAAAAGGGCGGAGCCGCGAAAGGCGAGCTTGTGCTTGCGATATACGAATTGGCTAATTGCTTCCGCAACGGTTGGGGTGTCGCCAAAGATTCCGTCGCCGCTAGACATTACTATGAGACTGCAGCGAATCTAGGAGACACGGACGCCATGAATGAGGCGGCTTGGTGCTTCTTGGAGGGATTTGGAGGGAAAAAGGATAGGGTAAGTCAGAAGAAAATTGAAGGGCGAGAGAAGAATTCAATTGCTTGCTCCTTCTTTCATATATATCAATATCCATCTGTTCATTTTATATCGCATATCAATATCTTTGCTTGAGCGTCCATGCGAAAAAGAGGCAGAGACACAGAGAGAAACACAAAGCAAAGCACAGTTCTCCACCGCCACTCTATTTGCCTCAGGCTCCTGTGCTCGTGAGGCTGAATCCGTCGTGGATTTACCACTGGCCTAGTGCCTTGCATAATACGCTTCGGAAGCAAAGGGAGCTTCTACCAATTAAGAGCTTCGGATACAGCTTTTAATTGTCACACATGGATCACCGTTGGGCAGTAATGCTTTTTATATTTCCCCTCCCTCACTTTTTCCCTTGGGCTTTGGGCCCCGACGTTCACCAATTTACTCTTTCCCGCCTTATCCATTGGCCATCGCATCAGCTCTCCACTCCTCCCCCCTCCCCCACTTCAATTCCTACCTTGTGTCTCGCTCGATGATTTTATTCCCCTTGCGGGAATCAGAAAATACCTTGAGTCGACCAATACTAATCCTGTTTCAAATCACCTCTTTTATATATTTTTAGTACATGGCCGCAAAATACTACCGCCTCGCAGAAGAAAACGGGAATAAGACGCTAGGAAATTCTTGGTAAGTTTTGGTCCCTCACTTCACCCCCATAGTTCAATAACCATCACCGTCTTCCTCATCACATTCACACGGCACCCCTTCTTCTGCATTCATTGGCTTGGACTCCTTTTCTTCCAATCTCCATCAGGGAAGAAGCACACATCCTAAGCCCTGCCGCGACCTGCATGGACCCAGGCACCAAAACCAACAAAGCGGCTCTCCAATCAATACTAGCAAGCAAGCAAACATGACACCACGCGAAATAGCAGCCACATCCGATGTTGCCCTATCTTACAGGCTGGCCTTCTCCCGTATTAATTTCACTCGCTTGCACTTGACTCTTGACATCACATTGCATAAATCCCTCTCAGGTTGCTCCTATGCCACCCCCATCCCAACCATCACAAACCGCATCCATATCTCCCTATCATGCTGCGTGTTTCTGCATTCTGCGCGCTTTTGTATCGGTGTTGCACATACATTACCTCTCTATTTTCCGCCCTGCCCAGTTCCAGTCCCAATCGCAACCACCAGTCCAAGCTTCAACTTATATCGCGACGCGCGCGAAACGCGAAAAATATCGGCCATTTATCTCTCTTCACATACATTGTGCACATTTGCGGACGGAATGAAACATACAAACATACGACACATATGGCACGCGAATTGCTAGCTTCTCGAGGCCTAATGTCGCATGTGCATGTTTGTGTATGTCCTCCTGTCCGTGAATCAATGTATGAGGGGGGGGGATATTCGAGTGTGTTTGTTACGTAGTAGCAAGCTGCGAGAATCAGAGGGTCTTGATAGGCTCTCGTTTAAAATTGTTTGACGGCTTCTTTTTTTTTACATTTTTTTTATTTTTATTTTTTTTATTTTTTTATTTTTTTCTTCTGTGCAAACTGACTGGATCGTCACTGACCAATGGTTTATTATTTACTTTTTATGTAGGATATGGAAGGAGAAGTATAATCCGAAGTGAAGGATTTATGCTTGTAGAGCAGGGCGGTATTTTGGTTTGTTGGTTTATTATTTTCTTTATCATCTAGTTACAGGTTTGGATTTCACGGATTTTATGAATGGATGTGTATAGGGTTGCCTGTCGCGCTTGGAATATCTGGCTGGTACCTGGTATTATATTTATCATCTAACTAGTGATTCTTGTTGGCGTGAGTTCATTTAATTCTTCCGTTACTTTTCATTTACAATTACGGAGGATATTCTCTTTACACAACTACAGAATCACATAGGCCAAAAGATGATTACAAGAGAACCAAAGAGTAAATTCCATAAATGATTGATTAAAATTAAATTTAAGAAAAGAATATATCCAAAGAAGGTAGGTAAGTGGTTGAGGGCAGAAAAAGGGGAAGTTGAAAAAGGATTCTCTCAAAAGAGCCAGAAAAGTGGTATCCAATGATCACCAACTGGGGAGCGGATACTTTTGCTGACTTTGTCAATTGAGAGAAGGAAAAGAATGGTAGGAGTGAAAAGGTTTTTGGAGTCAAGAAGGAAGGAGAAAGAAGTAAGTAAGTTGGACATGTTGATCGAAAACAGCGCTCATAACCCTCCAACCCGTCTCGGCATTGCCAGCCCCGAAAGGCATAGCCATCTTTCATGAGAAATCGTAACCATAAATCATGTCATTAAACAGGGCAAGCAAACAAAAATAAACGCAGAAAAATGGGGTCCCAAGTAAATATTTTTAAAGGATGCGACAAGACATAAAGATGGATTGGTCTCGAAGCCAAATCCATATCATGAGAAGAGAGGGGGGACAGAGGGAGAGGGAAGAGTAAAGAAACTGGGACCATGCGCAATCGCTAGAAATAAACACATAACAATAAAAGGCTTATCGACAAATGACATGGTAAAAAAAAAAAAAACAGGAAGAGATAATGATAATCAACAAAAATTCTCAAGGTGTCATGAACATTAATGGCAGGGCGCAAGGCAAGGCAGGGGCTAGAGTATGCAGGCAGAAAAAATAAAGAAGTAGAATCACAGCAACAGCTTAAATGGCAAGCTAGGTGGACATATTACAAAAACAGGTAAACCCAAAAGAGGGAGAAAAAGGAACAGAAAAAAAGTGTCCCCAGGAAAGATAGAATGCACACATAAATCGCTAAATAAATGGCTAGATATAGTTTCACACAGGAAGAATAATTTTTCAAAAGATGGTCAAAAAATCCATGTCAAAATGAGATAGGTTGTTCGGAATTCTCCTGGATTGGGTTTTGGAGAGAAGAAGAGTAGCGATCCTTTTTCCTTTCTGTGATAACACCTTCGTATCCGCAAAGTGAGGGATGGGGCCAAAGAAAGGGTTGTACAATGCACATATATATAACAAAATGAAAGGAAGGGTTTGCAAAAGAGAGTAATTTGCTGGTTAAGCACCGTGGGGTGAGGCTTAGCTGTATAGAACGTTTGTTCTGGCGGTGGATAAGTCTGTTACTTGCGGGGGAAAATTCTGCTCGTCGGAAGGACTTGTGCAGCGAGGAGAATGACCACAAGAAGATAATTTGAAGACAAATGAAATTTGCAAGGTGTAGTGTGTATAGTTGGATTAGTTGAGGAGGAGCGTACATAGAAAACATGCGGGGTGTGCCTCGCTCGTTCGTTCATCCGTTGTTTGTTGCCCGGGTGAACAGTTTGTCGTCTCTTTCTGTTGTCTGGTTTGGTTGGTGGTCGCCCATAATATAGGAGGTGTATTAGGCAAGCAAAGGAAAAAAGAGTCGCCCCCTTTAAATTTCTCGCCTTGCGGTCACATCTAGTAGGTCTGGTTTCCGAGAAGAAGAAAAAAAGAAATCGACAAAAAAAAATGAGTTTGAAATATGCGCGCTATCCTGACCATTTCCCCTGTTTTGCTGAAAAGAGGAATCCTAATAAGATGGAACAGGTGAAAAAAACATAATGCCTGCTCGTAAATGCTGTTCATGAACCACGGTTGTAAAAAGGCACATCGATATATGGAGGAGAGATTCGTTAGACATAAGAAAGATTGTCGGGGTCGCGTCGAGCGGAGTAGGATGCTCAAGGGCATCGTACAGTTTTGCTTCCGTTGTTCTTCGTTAGGAAAAGAATGAGCAACGAACTGATGAGCGGTCTGTCGTAAAAAAAAAAAAAAAAAAAAAAAAAAAAAAAAAAAAAATCATGATTGGCAAACACCTCCTGTTTGTTCATCCTTGGCAGCATCAGAAACACCACACTGCTTCACCATCCTCCTAAAATCTTGAACCACCTTCTCCGGAACACGGTCCCATAATAAGGACCGTGAATATATGTCAGGAGCATTTTTCGTATGCTGCAGGCCAGAGCTTCGCATGGAGGCATAGGCTTGCTGGAAATTCGATGGAGGAGGCTTGAAGTCTCCTCCTTCATCTTCCAAGTCAGTAAGAGCCCTATACCTTTCGGTGCTAAGAGAGAAGATCTGCTCTTCCTCTTGTTGCTTAGTGAGAGCGACTAGATTGTGGTGCAAATCTTCAAGACTTGATGTTGGTCCTCCACCAGTGATCCGTGCCATTTCCGCACCGGTAATGGTGGTAGGAAGGCTGGCGGTGGTGGAAACGGATGGACCGGGAATGGTTCCAAAGTTGAGGGTCTGGGCAGCTTCCATTGTATCAGCGGATGCAAGAACAGCTCGTAGGACGTTGGCTGATTCCGCTCGGTACTCTTCCGAGAGGGGCGGGATAGCAGGAGCCGAGACTGAGCTGCTATTGGATGCAATAAAAGCCCCAAAAAGCAAACACATGTAAAACGTATTCCAGCTGAAGGGGGAGGATTCGGTATGACCTGGAGGCTTGTCCGTAGACTTGTCGGACTTTTTGGAAGCCATGAGTGCAGTGTTGTCCGGTATGGGGGTAGGAGTGCGGACGAGGGAGGAGTTATGGGCGTCAAGAGAGAACTCGTTGACAATTGAGAAGTCATCCCAAGGAGCATTCTCCATGGTGATGTTCTCGTAATCAGAGAACTCGTTGCGGAATGTGGCGTTCGTAGTTTGCTGGGCGTTGAGCTCCGCTTTATCCAGGTGCTCTCGAAGGATAACATTTTTCTTGCGAAGTTCGCCGGTCTCAAGGGTATGGGAGCGGATCATTTCCTCCTTCTCCAGGTGGAGCTGGTCGATATACCCCCGCAGGTGCTGCTCACGTTCGAACATTTCCGTCTTTTCCCGAAGATACTCCGCCTCCCGGAGTTTCATCTCCCGAAGGGCATCTTGGAGCTCTGTGATGAGAGAAGAAGACCGCTTCTTGTCTTCCTCGAGCTGTTCAGTATGCACCTTCTTCCGCTGTCGGGAGTCGAGTCTATTTAAATCATTAATTTTGGTCACTGTCTCATCTGGGATGGGGGGTTGAATAGAAAGAGGAAGAGGGTGTCCTACGCTGCCTGTCGATTTCTCAGCAGACGTTTTTGCTGTTTCAGCTCTTTGATCTCATCTTCGTCGGTACATTGACTGATCAACATGTCAATATTGCTGAGAGTTCTCTCAGCAGGAATGTCGAAGCGGGCATTCTTCTTCCGGATACCGTCCCGTCGCATATGCAGCGGGGAACCGTTGCGGTATGTGGTATTCCGGATGGGTTTCGAGCGCGCCTCGGTCGATTCTGACGTCCCTGAAACCCAGCCCTGGCTGGACTGGGGAGACATTGGCGTCGCAGCAGACTGAGGGAAGGTCGACCCAGGCCGAAATGGAATCTGGGAGAAGGGCACGAGGTTGACGGGACCAACAGCACCACCAGCAAATGGGTTGGTAGAGCTTCCGTCGTAGTCGTGTGGGAATTGCTCGTAGATTGGGGTAGGCGTACACGAACCCGAATCAGCAGAGAGAGGCCATGATTGATGCTGGCCATAACTAGCCGACGGCGTTGTGTCCACTCGTCCAAAGGGATTTACGGATTCAAAGAGAGGCGTAGACATCTGAGAGGTATTTCGTGATTGAGAATCTGACCAGACGGAATTTCTTCGAGAGAAATCCTCTGAGGTGTGATCATAAGATGACCGTCTTGGGTCGTTCATGGAAGCGATATCTGACGTGGTTTCGAGGATCTTATCATCCAGCACACTCATCTCGTCGTCTCCGGAAAACACAGGTTTCGTATCGAGAGAAGATGGTGACTGATGATAAAACTCAAAAGCCGACGGCGGCTGATACCTCGTCATGGTGGTTGTGGATGTATGAATGAATGAATGGGTGAAGAAAAGACGTGGGGCTGGATACACTTAGGAGGGAGGGGTAAGAGGTGGGAGAACTTAAAGCACGGCGTTAAATAGTTACAGTTGGGGTCGTCAAAGTCGTAAAAAGTCGTTAGGAAGACAAAAATAGAAGAGAAGAGATTCTGCGAATAAAAAGATCTCTTCAACAGATGGTGAAGAAGTTTGTGAGAGAAGAAGAAACGGTTGGTTGTGGAGCAGAAGAGCGGTTGGGTGAGAGGAGAAGAAGCGGTGTGGTTGGGTAGTTGGGAGGAGGCGGATAAGCAGCAGGTTATCGGGAGGGGGTTGAAGTTGGCTGAGTTGGGTGAAGTTTGGGTGTTTGGTGTGGTGTGGTGTGACTGAGTAGTTGGGAGTGCGGGGGGGGGGGAGAGTAGCAACTATTATTATTGAGGATTAAATGTCCAACCAGGGTCAACGGCCCGGATAGACAAAACGAGAAGACAATAATAATAATAATAATAATAATAATAATAATAATAATAACAATATCAGAATAATGGTATCTATATTGGGGTAGTGGTGAAGATAAATGATGAGTTTCGAGGGGCAGATGGTAAATTGATATATTGCTGTTGGGGTTATGGGAGGGAGTCGGTGGGTACTCTGGAGATGATGTGCTGATTTAGAAGGAAAACGGATCTCGACGAGGAGGATTATAATAAATATAACAGAAAAGAGCTCCTCCAGCTCTCTTCAAGTATAATTCAATTCGGGTTAAGACGATTTCGCAAGGCCGCTGTTTTTCTTCTCCTCCCCACCCCCCGGGCCCCCGAAATGGAACTCCATATTCTGCTTGAAATCCTGTGGCAGATCTTCTAAAATCGCCATCCCTGGCGGAACGCACAGAGCGAAACAATCCCTTATCCACTGGCATCCAGTCGGTCAACGGGTTTGGGAAACCTCCAGGACGTTAGCATCGGTTTGAGAAGAACCTTGTCCCTCAATCAGATCAAAGCATTCTTCGCCTCGACGCATTATAACAAAATTCAGGCACGAGCAAGGAGCCATGAAAAAATTAAATAACCATAATTAATTAAAGAGGCAATATTTTTCTGTCAGAGCTCGTCAAATCAATGCCTGTAACTAACGGCCCATTATCGGCTTCGTGCTTTTTGCTTTGCTTTGCTTTTTATTTAGTTTCATTTTTTTTTTTTTTTTTTTTTTTTTAAATCATGTTCTGATGAGCCGGATGCTCCGCCAAAAACCAGAGCAAGATTGAGACACCACACAGGAACCATTCTTGGTCAGAACGTTCTGTGATGGTTCTGGTCTCGGGACAGATGACTGGTTCCAATGAGATAGTGGGATGAGTAGTTCCAGGGTCTAAAGGATCCCCACCAGGAGACGGATGGGTTCCAAAAAGTAAGGCGACGCTTTATCGTTCATTTGAAGCTCATCGCATGGCGACGATTGGACGCCTCTGCCTGGCATTGGGTAGACGTGCGTCTGAGACTATCAACTGGCCCGCCAAATGCAAGACCTGACCTGAGCATGATCCAGCAACAGGGGACGCGGGCCTAGCTCGCTGAGTGGCTGCCACGGTCTCCAGCTCTAGAATTTTAAAGATTCATGAAGCTTATAGACTTAATGGACTCTGCTTTTCTTTTCTATCCGTTCGAGGATGAAGCAGGATGGATGGATTCCTGACTGCTTCTCTCCTGAGTTCCATGTACCTTTTTGGTCCTTCATCTCGGATTTGTTTCCCACCTCAAGACAGCCCAGCTTGCCCAGCGTATCTCCGTCCAGAATGATATTACCCATGATTCTTCTGCTTAAGTTCGATGTGCGTCTCTGTACGGACAGCGTGTGGTGTATGCATGTACGATGGATGTCATCAGGAAACTCGGGAAGGAACGTTTATTTTTTCAAATTTTTCTTCTCCGAGTTGAGGATATTTAGCAACACAATATCAACAACAGTATGGGACAAGGGTTGTTTCATAGAAATAGTAGTATCCTTCATGCCCTGGGACACAATCTAGCAGAGCAACTCTCAAGGTGAAAAAGAAAATGCAACCCAGTTCTTCTCTCCCTTCTCCCCCCATCCAACTCTATGACTGGTCATTGTTCCCGGTTACGCGTGCGACGGGAGAGAGAGCGCGGCCTGACCCATGGTTCTACTGATGCGACTGACCCCTCGCTGTTGGGAATGGCATGAGAAGTAACTCTATCTAGTTAGTTACTGGACTTCAAAATTTGAGTAAATATTCAGGCACTTCCTGTGAAGATTACAGCGCCATCGTTTATTGGCCCGCATTTTCCCTGGAAGAGGTCGTCCTGTTCCCCCCCCGGCATCCCAGGCTTACTTAGGCTAATTCTCCCTTTTGCCATTCCAAAACACCCCATCTGATAGTTAGTTATTTAATCAGCATTCCTACATTCGACCCTTGATCTGTTACAAAAAAGCTAAAAAGCTAAACACCTTCACTCTGACGCTGGTTTTCCAAGCCCTCCATTCTCACTTCAAGCGGCATCCCCTTTCCTCCCCGCCTCACTCCCCTGCGTGCTCTTTACCCTGATGATGCCTACGTCTTTGCCGTCACGATAGATAACTAATATCCCGGACTCGCCCTAACACCTCCACGCCCCACGATCATGAGGCCTATTTCCGTCTCTACTGCGCTCTCCTCTACCTTGTGACTTCTGCCCGTGTCTCTCAATACCGTGCCAGTATTTCCCGTCCCTTACATGACATGACAGACATATAGAGTGATGCCTAGTCCCCTTCTAATCGTTAACTTCATCGATTTATCTCTCCGAGAGAGTAAAAACTGAGAGTTGCTCTTAAGTGAGAGATCTGCATATACATACATCCAACCCATGTCTTCGTCGATGGTGGGGGAAATCAAATAGGGAAATAAATTCCACAAAAGCAAAGCAGAGAGGGAGAAAGAAGGAAAGAAAGAAAGGAGTGAACCAGTTAGTCCTTATCTCACGGCTACCAAAACCTCCAACTTCTACCATTTCCCATCCCAAATACCGAACTGAATAGTTAGCACGGTAGTTAATGAGTCAATGTACTGAACATACAACGTCGATAAATCAATCAACGACTCTCTCCAGCTTTCCAGGGCACTAACCAAATACAGCCCATATAATACATTATACAGTCCAGTCGGATCAGACCCCCAAAGCCCTTCAAAAGCCCGAACATACTAATTTCAAAAATGCCAATGACTGTCGAGATCATGATTGGGAAGGGGGAATTCATTGCGGCCTGAACGCCTCACATCTCAGACATTTAGTCGAGCTGGCAGGGTGGACGATTCATTCAGATCTCACTCGCCTCCCTCCCTCTGACCTTCTTGTTTCATACAGCCTCTTCAGAATACGACCGGCTGAGGAACTACTACATATCTGGCATTGGAGATTTCCCTGGGTATCTTCGGGCCTGTTATTCGTTTGTTTGTTCGACAACTAGTTATCGATCTTGCCGCTTCTGCTTCGTATTAGTCTGCAACCGAGAAAAGATGATTCGCAACTCTACATCGATCCACGCGCATTTGCTCAGGAAGAAGCTGTCAAACAATCTCATTCAAGTTGCTCTCCCGGTCCACTGGACCCCTTCAGGCACTCCCGATGCCCATATTAATCTTAAAAAGACCGCAAAATAGCCCTAGAATCCGTCAATCCAGCTAACGCTAGCAAGAGGAAAGAATTGGTCTATGGCTGGCAAAATGGATGCGTCAGACTGTCGGTCTACTTATTTAGTTTACTTTCTACTTTTGCAAGGCATTAGAAGTATCTAGGTAACTAACTAAATTAATTAGCCTGATATATATAATGATGCTCCGGTGAGGAGCGACTCTCTGTGCTTCTCTGGTATTAAACTTTGCGAGTTGACTATGTATTTATCCCGCCAGCTAGTTGGATCTTGGATCTTGGAATAAACGATCTGCACGAGATCCAAGAATACGGTCCCCGTGCACCGGCGCCTCTCAGTGGATGATTGCTAATAAATTTAATAATAGAAGTGGAGTGGTAACTAGCATTGGGATATGGTATCATGAGAATCAACATGCAACGAGGGCATGAATAAGTAATAAATAACTATGAATGAAATGAAACATAGGCATTCAAGTTCACTGTCTTGAAACGCTGGCGGTAGTTAAGAAGCATTCGCTGGCCTGGCGCGTAAAGAAAGCTAATCGAGTTACAGGAAAATAACCGCCGATATGATGATTTGACAAGAGAATGTCCCATCCCACCACACATTTAGGAACATCTCCATGCATCGAATCGGCTGCGCTCTTCTACTGCAAATGGAGAATTTGTAGCGTGATCGGTTGGGGATTATGGTCGGCCCAACAAAACAATGGTTAACTATCCAACATGCGTGCAAAAAGGGTACACCGCCACTCCGTAAAAGCCCTGCATTTGCAGTTTCATCCGGCCACCCCTTCTGATGTAACTTCTGCATGCACATTAACTACAGGGAAATGACCTAGGGCTCAGCCAGTTGTTATATCTTTCCCTGCTTCTGCACTAATCTCCGCTTTCATTAGCCCGATCTCAAAAAGGTACAACTCTGAAATATAAAAACCAAATCCTTACTGAAGCATCCACTCAGCAGGCGTGTAACTATATGAAACAAAACAGGATAGCCCAGAAAAAGAGAATCCACGTACGCCTGAGAGACAGTGAACTTCTTGAAGAAGTTTCCTTCCGTAAACCCGTGGTCTCCGGAGGCGATGTTGATTGCTGGCATCAGCCTAAAGCGTTATTGCTTATTTCACACCCCATCAAACAATGGCATGCGTGCAATAAATTGCATGACTTGGGATCTTCTCCCTTCTTTTCTCGGAGTGCTAGCAGTTAGCTCACGATCACTGTTGACTCTATTTTGAAAATGGGTGGAATGGGAATGAATCCATGACGGGTCGACCCTATTTCGCGGATCAACGAGATGAGATTTCCTCCGCAGGCTGAGAAACCCAGGCAACATAGTGGGAAATTACGCCATGGATGAATGGATCAAAATTGCGGCACCGCAACTGATCTTATAAATCATCGCTGCTAACTAAGTATCGCACTCGATTCAGCTCCTATTCGGCGCTTTTCCGTCTTCCCATGACTCCGAAACTCGGTGTATCCTACACGCCTAATTCATCCCCCGGCCCCCC